>NW_027140677.1:627666-941500 GCF_036365525.1 Heterodontus francisci
CACAGACATACACTGACACCAAGTAACAAAGACATACACTGACACCAAGAAACAAATACATACACTGATACCCAGTAACACAGACACACACTTACACCAAGTAACAAAGACATACACTGACACCAGGTAACAAAGACATACACTGACACCAGGTCACAAAGACATACACTGATACCCAGTAACACAGACACACACTTACACCAAGGAACAAAGACACACACTGACACCAAGTAACAAAGACATCCACTGACACCAAGAAACAAAGACATACACTTACACCAAGTAACACAGACACACACTGACACCCAGTAACACAAACAAACACACACTGACACCCAGTAACATAGAAAAGCACTGACACACAGTAACAAAGACATACACAGACAGACACTGACAACATGTAACAAACACTTACAGAGACACACACTGACACCAAGTCACGAAGACAAACACTGACACCCAGTAACAAAGACATACACTGACACCAAGTCACAAAGACATACACTGATACCCAGTAACACAGACACACACTTCCACAAAGTATCAAAGACAAACACTGACACCAAGTAACAAAGACATACACTTACACAAAGTAACGCAGACATACACTGACACTCAGTAACAAAGACATACACTTACACCAAGTAACAAAGACACACACTTACACCAAGCAACACAGACATACACTGGCACCAAGTAACAAAGACATACACTGACACCAAGTCACAAAGACATACACTGATACCCAGTAACACAGACACACACTTCCACAAAGTATCAAAGACAAACACTGACACCAAGTAACAAAGACATACACTTACACAAAGTAACGCAGACATACACTGACACCCAGCAACACAGACACACACATACACCAAGTAACAACGACAGACACTGACACCAAGTAACAAAGACATACACTGATATCCAGTAACACAGACACACACTTACACCAAGTAACAAAGACACACACTTACACCAAGTAACACAGACATACACTGACACCAAGTAACAAAGACATACTCTGACACCAAGTAACAAAGACATAAACTGACACCCAGTAACAAAGACATACACTGACACAAAGTCACAAAGACATATAGTGACAACCAGTAACAAAGACATTCACTGACACCAAGTCACAAAGACATACACTGAAACCAAGTAACAAAGACATACACTGATACCAAGTAACACAGACACACACTTTCAACAAGTAACAAAGACATACACTGACACCAAATAACAAAGACATACACTTACACCAAGTAACACAGACATACACTGACACCAAGTAACAAAGACATACAATTACACCAAGTAACAAAGACACACACTTACACCAAGTAACACAGACATACACTGACACCAAGTAACAAAGACATAAACTGTTACCCATTAACACAGACACACACTTACACCAAGTAACAAAGACATACACTGATACCAAGTAACACAGACACACACTGACACCAAGTAACAAAGATATACACTGATACCCAGTAACACAGACACACACTTACACCAAGTAACAAAGACATTCACTGACACCAAGTAACAAAGACAGACACTGACACCAAGTAACAAAGACAGACACTGACACACGGTAACAAAGACAAACACTGACACCAAGTAACGATGACAGACACTGACACCCAGTAACAAAGACAGACACTGACACCAAGTCACAAAGACATACACTGACACCAAGTAACAAAGACATACACTGATACCCAGTAACACAGACAAACACTTACACCAAGTAACAAAGACATACGCTGACACCAAGTAACAAAGACATACACTGTTACCCAGTAACACAGACACACACTTACACCAAGTAACAAAGACATACACTGACACCAAGTTACAAAGACATACACTTACACCAAGTAACAAAGACTCACACTCACACCAAGTAACACAGACATACACTGTCACCATGTAGCAAAGACATTCCGTGATACCCAGTAACACAGACACACACTTACACCAAGTAACAAAGATGTGCACTGATTCTCAGTAACACAGACACAAACTTACACCAAGTAACAAAGACATACACTGAAACCAAGTCACAAAGACATACACTGACACCTAGTCACAAAGACAGACACTGACACACAGTAACAATGACAAACACTGACACCAAGTAACGAAGACAGACACTGACACCCAGTAACAAAGACAGAAACTGACACCAAGTCGCAAAGACATACACTGACACCAGGTATCAAAGACATAAACTTACACCAAGTAACGCAGACATACAATGACACCAAGTAACAAGGACATACAATTACACCTAGTAACAAAGACACACACTTGCACCAAGCAACACAAACATACACTGGCACCACGTAACAAATACATACACTGCTACCCAGAAACACAGACACACACTTGCACCAAGCAACAAAGACATACATTGATACCAAGTAACACAGACACACACTTACACCAAGTAACACAGACATACACTGACACCAAGTAACAAAGACAGACACTGATACCCAGTAACACAGACACACACAGGGCGGCACATTGGCACAGTGGTTAGCAGCCTCACAGCTCCAGGGACCCGGGCTCGATTCTGGGTACCGCCTGTGCGGAGTTTGCAAGTTCTCCCTGTGTCTGCGTGGGTTTCCTCCGGGTGCTCCGGTTTCCTCCCACATGCCAAAGACTTGCAGGTTGATAGGTTAATTGGCCATTATAAATTTCCCCTAGTATAGGTAGGTGGTAGGGAAAAATATAGGGACAGGTGGGGATGTGATAGGAATACGGGATTAGTGTCGGATTAGTATAAATGAGTGGTTGATGGTCGTCACAGACTCGGTGGGCCGAAGGGCCTGTTTAAGTGCTGTATCTCTGAACTAATCTAAATACTGACACCTAGTGTCACTGACACCCTGTAACACAGAGAAACACTGATGCACAGTAACAAAGACATACACTGACACGAAGTAACACAGACACACACTGACACCCAGTAACAAATACATACACTGATACCAAGTCACAAAGATCTACACAGATACCCAGTAACACAGACACACACTTACACCAAGTAACAAAGACCTACACTGACACCAAGTAACAAAGACACACACTGACACCAAGTAACACAGACATACACTGACACCCAGTAACAAAGACATACACTGATACCCAGTAGCACAGACACACACTTACACCAAGTAACAAAGACATCCTCTGACACCAAGTGACAAAGACACACACTGACACCCAGTAACAAAGACATACACTGAAACCAAGTCACAAAGACATACACTGATACCCAGTAACACAGACACACACTTACACCAAGTAACAAAGACCTACACTGACACCAAGTAACAAAGACACACACTTACACCAAGTAACACAGACATACACTGACACCCAGTAACAAAGACATACACTGATACCCAGTAGCACAGACACACACTTACACCAAGTAAAAATGACCTACACTGACACCAAGTAACAAAGACACACACTTACACCAGTAACACAGACATACATTGACATCAAGTAACAAAGACATACACTGATGCCCAGTAACACTGACACACACTTACACCAAGTAACAAAGACCTACACTGACACCAAGTAACAAAGACACACACTTACACCAAGTAACACAGACATACACTGACACCCAGTAACAAAGACATACACTGATACCCAGTAGCACAGACACACACTTACACCAAGTAACAAAGACATCCTCTGACACCAAGTGACAAAGACACACACTGACACCCAGTAACAAAGACATACACTGATACCCAGTAGCACAGACACACACTTGCACCAAGTAACAAAGACCTACACTGACACCAAGTAACAAAGACACACACTTACACCAAGTAACACAGACACACACAGGGCGGCACATTGGCACAGTGGTTAGCAGCCTCACAGCTCCAGGGACCCGGGCTCGTTTCTGGGTACGGCCTGTGCGGAGTTTGCAAGTTCTCCCTGTGTCTGCGTGGGTTTCCTCCGGGTGCTCGGGTTTCCTCCCACATGCCAAAGACTTGCAGGTTGATAGGTTAATTGGCCATTATAAATTTCCCCTAGTATAGGTAGGTGGTAGGGAAAAATATAGGGACAGGTGGGGATGTGATAGGAATACGGGATTAGTGTCGGATTAGTATAAATGAGTGGTTGATGGTCGTCACAGACTCGGTGGGCCGAAGGGCCTGTTTAAGTGCTGTATCTCTGAACTAATCTAAATACTGACACCTAGTGTCACTGACACCCTGTAACACAGAGAAACACTGATGCACAGTAACAAAGACATACACTGACACGAAGTAACACAGACACACACTGACACCCAGTAACAAATACATACACTGATACCAAGTCACAAAGATCTACACAGATACCCAGTAACACAGACACACACTTACACCAAGTAACAAAGACCTACACTGACACCAAGTAACAAAGACACACACTTACACCAAGTAACACAGACATACACTGACACCCAGTAACAAAGACATACACTGATACCCAGAAGCACAGACACACACTTACACCAAGTAACAAAGACATCCTCTGACACCAAGTCACAAAGACACACACTGACACCCAGTAACAAAGACATACACTGATACCCAGTAGCACAGACACACACTTGCACCCAGCAACAAAGACATACATTGATACCAAGTAACACAGACACACACTTACACCAAGTAACACAGACATACACTGACACCAAGTAACAAAGACATACACTGATACCCAGTAACACAGATACACACTGGGCGGCACATTGGCACAGTGGTTAGCAGCCTCACAGCTCCAGGGACCCGGGCTCGATTCTGGGTACCGCCTGTGCGGAGTTTGCAAGTTCTCCCTGTGTCTGCGTGGGTTTCCTCCGGGTGCTCCGGTTTCCTCCCACATGCCAAAGACTTGCAGGTTGATAGGTTAATTGGCCATTATAAATTTCCCCTAGTATAGGTAGGTGGTAGGGAAAAATATAGGGACAGGTGGGGATGTGATAGGAATACGGGATTAGTGTCGGATTAGTATAAATGAGTGGTTGATGGTCGTCACAGACTCGGTGGGCCGAAGGGCCTGTTTAGGTGCTGTATCTTTGAACTAATCTAAATACTGACACCTAGTGTCACTGACACCCTGTAACACAGAGAAACACTGATGCACAGTAACAAAGACATACACTGACACGAAGTAACACAGCCACACACTGACACCCAGTAACAAATACATACACTGATACCAAGTCACAAAGATCTACACAGATACCCAGTAACACAGACACACACTTACACCAAGTAACAAAGACCTACACTGACACCAAGTAACAAAGACACACACTGACACCAAGTAACACAGACATACACTGACACCCAGTAACAAAGACATACACTGATACCCAGTAGCACAGACACACACTTACACCAAGTAACAAAGACATCCTCTGACACCAAGTGACAAAGACACACACTGACACCCAGTAACAAAGACATACACTGACACCAAGTCACAAAGACATACACTGATACCAAGTAACACAGACACACACTTACACCAGTAACACAGACATACATTGACATCAAGTAACAAAGACATACACTGATACCCAGTAACACAGACACACACTTACACCAAGTAACAAAGACCTACACTGACACCAAGTAACAAAGACACACACTTACACCAAGTAACACAGACATACACTGACACCCAGTAACAAAGACATACACTGATACCCAGTTACACAGACACACACTTACACCAAGTAACAAAGACATCCTCTGACACCAAGTGACAAAGACACACACTGACACCCAGTAACAAAGACATACACTGATACCCAGTAGCACAGACACACACTTGCACCAAGTAACAAAGACATACATTGATACCAAGTAACACAGACACACACTTACACCAAGTAACACAGACATACACTGACACCAAGTAACAAAGACATACACTGATACCCAGTAACACAGACACACACAGGGCGGCACATTGGCACAGTGGTTAGCAGCCTCACAGCTCCAGGGACCCGGGCTCGATTCTGGGTACCGCCTGTGCGGAGTTTGCAAGTTCTCCCTGTGTCTGCGTGGGTTTCCTCCGGGTGCTCCGGTTTCCTCCCACATGCCAAAGACTTGCAGGTTGATAGGTTAATTGGCCATTATAAATTTCCCCTAGTATAGGTAGGTGGTAGGGAAAAATATAGGGACAGGTGGGGATGTGATAGGAATACGGGATTAGTGTCGGATTAGTATAAATGAGTGGTTGATGGTCGTCACAGACTCGGTGGGCCGAAGGGCCTGTTCAAGTGCTGTATCTTTGAACTAATCTAAATACTGACACCTAGTGTCACTGACACCCTGTAACACAGAGAAACACTGATGCACAGTAACAAAGACATACACTGACACGAAGTAACACAGACACACACTGACAACCAGTAACAAATACATACACTGATACCAAGTCACAAAGATCTACACAGATACCCAGTAACACAGACACACACTTACACCAAGTAACAAAGACCAACACTGACACCAAGTAACAAAGACACACACTTACACCAAGTAACACAGACATACACTGACACCCAGTGACAAAGACATACACTGATGCCCATTAGCACAGACACACACTTACACCAAGTAACAAAGACATCCTCTGACACCAAGTGACAAAGACACACACTGACACCCAGTAACACAGACATACACTGACACCCAGTAACAAAGACATACACTGATACCCAGTCGCACAGACACACACTTACACCAAGTAACAAAGACATCCTCTGACACCAAGTCACAAAGACACACACTGACACCCAGTAACAAAGACATACACTGATACCCAGTAGCACAGACACACACTTGCACCCAGCAACAAAGACATACATTGATACCAAGTAACACAGACACACACTAACACCAAGTAACACAGACATACACTGACACCAAGTAACAAAGACATACACTGATACCCAGTAACACAGACACACACAGGGCGGCACATTGGCACAGTGGTTAGCAGCCTCACAGCTCCAGGGACCCGGGCTCGATTCTGGGTACCGCCTGTGCGGAGTTTGCAAGTTCTCCCTGTGTCTGCGTGGGTTTCCTCCGGATGCTCCGGTTTCCTCCCACATGCCAAAGACTTGCAGGTTGATAGGTTAATTGGCCATTATAAATTTCCCCTAGTATAGGTAGGTGGTAGGGAAAAATATAGGGACAGGTGGGGATGTGATAGGAATACGGGATTAGTGTCGGATTAGTATAAATGAGTGGTTGATGGTCGTCACAGACTCGGTGGGCCGAAGGGCCTGTTTAAGTGCTGTATCTTTGAACTAATCTAAATACTGACACCTAGTGTTACTGACACCAAGTAACACAGAGAAACACTGATGCACAGTAACAAAGACATACACTGACACGAAGTAACACAGACACACACTGACACCCAGTAACAAATACATACACTGATACCAAGTCACAAAGATCTACACAGATACCCAGTAACACAGACACACACTTACACCAAGTAACAAAGACCTACACTGACACCAAGTAACAAAGACACACACTGACACCAAGTAACACAGACATACACTGACACCCAGTAACAAAGACATACACTGATACCCAGTAGCACAGCCACACACTTACACCAAGTAACAAAGACATCCTCTGACACCAAGTGACAAAGACACACACTGACACCCAGTAACAAAGACATACACTGACACCAAGTCACAAAGACATACACTGATACCCAGTAACACAGACACACACTTACACCAGTAACACAGACATACATTGACATCAAGTAACAAAGACATACACTGATACCCAGTAACACAGACACACACTTACACCAAGTAACAAAGACCTACACTGACACCAAGTAAAAAAGACACACACTTACACCAAGTAACACAGACATACACTGACACCCAGTAACAAAGACATACACTGATACCCAGTAGCACAGACACACACTTACACCAAGTAACAAAGACAGCCTCTGACACCAAGTGACAAAGACACACACTGACACCCAGTAACAAAGACATACACTGATACCCAGTAGCACAGACACACACTTGCACCAAGCAACAAAGACATACATTGATACCAAGTAACACAGACACACACTTACACCAAGTAACACAGACATACACTGACACCAAGTAACAAAGACATACACTGATACCCAGTAACACAGACACACACAGGGCGGCACATTGGCACAGTGGTTAGCAGCCTCACAGCTCCAGGGACCCGGGCTCGATTCTGGGTACCGCCTGTGCGGAGTTTGCAAGTTCTCCCTGTGTCTGCGTGGGTTTCCTCCGGGTGCTCCGGTTTCCTCCCACATGCCAAAGACTTGCAGGTTGATAGGTTAATTGGCCATCATAAATTGCCCCTCGTATAGGTAGGTGGGAGGGAAATATATAGGGATAGGTGGGGATGTGATAGGAATACGGGATTAGTGTAGGATGAGTGTAAATGGGTGGTTAATGGTCGGCACAGACTCGGTGGGCCGAAGGGCCTGTTTAAGTGCTGTATCTCTAAAATAAACTAAATACTGACACCTCGTGTCACTGACACCCTGTAACACAGAGAAACACTGATGCACAGTAACAAAGACATACACTGACACGAAGTAACACAGACACACACTGACACCCAGTAACAAATACATACACTGATACCAAGTCACAAAGATATACACTGATACCCAGTAACACAGACACACACTTACACCAAGTAACAAAGACCTACACTGACACCAAGTAACAAAGACACACACTTACACCAAGTAACACAGACATACACTGACACCCAGTAACAAAGACATACACTGATACCCAGTAACACAGACACACACTTACACCAAGTAACAAAGACATCCTCTGACACCAAGTCACAAAGACACACAATGACACCCAGTAACAAAGACATACACTGACACCAAGTCACAAAGACATACACTGATACCCAGTAACACAGACACACACTTACACCACGTAACACAGACATACATTGACACCAAGTAACAAAGACATACACTGATACTCAGTAACACAGACACACACTTACACCAAGTCACAAAGACATACACTGATACCCAGTAACACAGACACACACTTACACCAAGTAACACAGACATACACTGACACCAAGTAACAAAGACAGACACTGATACCCAGTAACACAGACACACACATACACCAAGTAACAAGGACATACAGTGACACCCAGTAACAAATACATACACTGACACCCAGTAACACAGACACACACGGACACCAAGTTACAAAGACACACACTTACACCATGTAACACAAACACACACTGACACAAAGTCACAAAGTCATACAGTGACAACCAGTAACAAAGATATTCACTGTCACCAAGTCACAAAGACATACACTGACACCAAGTAACAAAGACATACACTGATACCCAGCAACACAGACACACACTTTCAACAAGTAACAAAGACATACACTGACACCAAGTAACAAAGACATACACTGACACCAAGAAACAAAGACATACACTTACACCAAGTAACACAGACATACACTGACACCAAGTAGCAAAGACATACAATTACACCAAGTAACAAAGACACACACTTACACCAAGTAACACAGACATACACTGACACCAAGTAACAAATACATATACTGTTACCCATTACCACAGACACACACTTACACCAAGTAACAAAGACATACACTGATACCAAGTAACACAGACACACACTGACACCAAGTAACAAAGATATACACTGATACCCAGTAACACAGACACACACTTACACCAAGTAACAAAGACATTCACTGATACCCAGTAACACAGACACACACTTACACCAAGTAACACAGACATACATTGACACCAAGTAACAAAGGACATACACTGATACCAAGTAACACAGACACACAGTTACACCAAGTAACAAAGACAGACACCGATACCCAGTAACACAGACACACACATACACCAAGGAACAAGGACATACAGTGACACCCAGTAACAAATACATACACTGACACCCAGTAACACAGACACACACGGACACCAAGTTACAAAGACACACACTTACACCAAGTAACACAGACACACACTGACACAAAGTCGCAAAGACATACAGTGACAACCAGTAACAAAGACATTCACTGACACCAAGTCACAAAGACATACACTGACACCAAGTAACAAAGACATACACTGATACCCAGTAACACAGACACACACTTTCACCAAGTAACAAAGACATACACTGACACCAAGTAACAAAGACATACACTTACACCAAGTAACACAGACATACACTGACACCAAGTAACAAAGACATACACTGTTACCCATTAACACAGACACACACCTACACCAAGTAACGAAGACATACACTGATAGCAAGTAACACAGACACACACAGACACCAAGTAACAAAGATATACACTGATACCCAGTAACACAGACACACACTTACACCAAGTAACAAAGACATTCACTGACACCAAGTAACAAAGACAGACACTGACACACGGTAACAAAGACAAACACTGACACCAAGTAACGAAGAAAGACACTGACACCCAGTAACAAAGACAGACACTGACACCAAGTCACAAAGACATACACTGACACCAAGTAACAAAGACATACACTTACACCAAGTAACAAAGACACACACTTACACCAAGCAACACAGACATACACTGGCACCAAGTAACAAAGACATACTCTGACACCCAGTAACACAGACACACACATACACCAAGTAACAACAACAGACACTGACACCAATTAACAAAGACATACACTGATATCCAGTAACACAGACACACACTTACACCAAGTAACAAATGAAAACACACTTACACCAAGTAACACAGACATACACTGACACCAAGTAACAAAGACATACACTGACACCAAGTAACAAAGACATAAACTGACACCCAGTAACAAAGACATGCACTGACACAAAGTCACAAAGACATACAGTGACAACCAGTAACAAAGACATTCACTGACACCAAGTCACAAAGACAAACACTGACACCAAGTAACAAAGACATACTCTGATACCAAGTAACACAGACACACACTTTCAACAAGTAACAAAGACATACACTGACACCAAATAACAAACACATACACTTACTCCAAGTAACACAGACATTCACTGACACCAAGTAACAAAGACATACAATTACACCAAGTAACAAAGACACACACTTACACCAAGTAACACAGACATACACTGACACCAAGTAACAAAGACATACACTGATACCAAGTAACAAAGATAAACACTGATACCCAGTAACACAGACACACACTTACACCAAGTAACAAAGACATTCACTGACACCAAGTAACAAAGACAGACACTGACACCAAGTAACAAAGACAGACACTGACACACGGTAACAAAGACAAACACTGACACCAAGTAACGAAGACAGACACTGACACCCAGTAACAAAGACAGACACTGACACCAAGTCACAAAGACATACACTGACATCAAGTAACAAAGACATACACTGACACCAAGTAACAAAGACATACACTGACACCAAGTAACAAAGACATACACTGTTACGCAGTAACACAGACACACACTTACACCAAGTAACAAAGACATACACTGACACCAAGTTACAAAGACATACACTTACACCAAGTAACAAAGACTCACACTCACACCAAGTAACACAGTCATACACTGTCACCATGTAGCAAAGACATTCCCTGATACCCAGTAACACTGACACACACTTACACCAAGTAACAAAGATGTGCACTGATTCTCAGTAACACAGACACACACTTACACCAAGTAACAAAGACATACACTGAAACCAAGTAACAAAGACATACACTGACACCAAGTCACAAAGACAGACACTGACACACAGTAACACAGACAAACACTGACGCCAAGTAACGAAGACAGACACTGACACCCAGTAACAAAGACAGAAACTGACACCAAGTCGCAAAGACATACACTGACACCAAGTATCAAAGACATATACTTACACCAAGTAGCGCAGACATACAATGACACCAAGTAACAAGGACATACATTACACGTAGTAACAAATACACACACTTGCACCAAGCAACACAAACATACACTGACACCACGTAACAAATACATACACTGTTACCCAGAAACACAGACACACACTTGCACCAAGCAACAAAGACATACATTGATACCAAGTAACACAGACACACACTTACACCAAGTAACACAGACATACACTGACACCAAGTAACAAAGACATACACTGATACCCAGTAACACAGACACAAACAGGGCGGCACATTGGCACAGTGGTTAGCAGCCTCACAGCTCCAGGGACCCGGGCTCGATTCTGGGTACCGCCTGTGCGGAGTTTGCAAGTTCTCCCAGTGTCTGCGTGGGTTTCCTCCGGGTGCTCCGGTTTCCTCCCACATGCCAAAGACTTGCAGGTGGATAGGTTAATTGGCCATTATAAATTGCCCCTAGTATAGGGAGGCGGTAGGGGAAAATATAGGGACAGGTGGGGATGTGATAGGAATACGGGATTAGTGTCGGATTAGTATAAATCAGTGGTTGATGGTCGTCACAGACTCGGTGGGCCGAAGGGCCTGTTTAAGTGCTGTATCTCTAAAATAAACTAAATACTGACACCTCGTGTCACTGATACCCTGTAACACAGAGAAACACTGATGCACAGTAACAAAGACATACACTGACACGAAGTAACACAGACACACACTGACACCCAGTAACAAATACATACACTGATACCAAGTCACAAAGATATACACTGATACCCAGTAACACAGACACACACTTACACCAAGTAACAAAGACCTACACTGACACCAAGTAACAAAGACACACACTTACACCAAGTAACACAGACATACACTGACACCCAGTAACAAAGACATACACTGATACCCAGTAACACAGACACACACTTACACCAAGTAACAAAGACATCCTCTGACACCAAGTCACAAAGACACACAATGACACCCAGTAACAAAGACATACACTGACACCAAGTCACAAAGACATACACTGATACCCAGTAACACAGACACACACTTACACCACGTAACACAGACATACATTGACACCAAGTAACAAAGACATACACTGATACTCAGTAACACAGACACACACTTACACCAAGTCACAAAGACATACACTGATACCCAGTAACACAGACACACACTTACACCAAGTAACACAGACATACACTGACACCAAGTAACAAAGACAGACACTGATACCCAGTAACACAGACACACACATACACCAAGTAACAAGGACATACAGTGACACCCAGTAACAAATACATACACTGACACCCAGTAACACAGACACACACGGACACCAAGTTACAAAGACACACACTTACACCATGTAACACAAACACACACTGACACAAAGTCACAAAGTCATACAGTGACAACCAGTAACAAAGATATTCACTGTCACCAAGTCACAAAGACATACACTGACACCAAGTAACAAAGACATACACTGATACCCAGCAACACAGACACACACTTTCACCAAGTAACAAAGACATACACTGACACCAAGTAACAAAGACATACACTGACACCAAGAAACAAAGACATACACTTACACCAAGTAACACAGACATACACTGACACCAAGTAGCAAAGACATACAATTACACCAAGTAACAAAGACACACACTTACACCAAGTAACACAGACATACACTGACACCAAGTAACAAATACATACACTGTTACCCATTACCACAGACACACACTTACACCAAGTAACAAAGACATACACTGATACCACGTAACACAGACACACACTGACACCAAGTAACAAAGATATACACTGATACCCAGTAACACAGACACACACATACACCAAGTAACAAAGACATTCACTGACACCAAGTAACAAAGACAGACACTGACACACGGTAACAAAGACAAACACTGACACCAAGTAACGAAGAAAGACACTGACACCCACTAACAAAGACAGACATTGACACCAATTCACAAAGACATCCACTGACACCAAGTCACAAAGACATACACTTACACCAAGTAACACAGACATACAATGACACCAAGTAACAAATACATACAATTACACCAAGTAACAAAGACACACACTTACACTAAATAACACAGACATACACTGACACCAAGTAACAAAGACATACACTGTTACCCAATAACACAGACACACACTTACACCAAGTAACAAAAACATACACTGATACCAAGTAACACAGACACACACTTACACCAAGTAACAACGACATACACTGACACCAAGTAACAAAGACATACACTGATACCCAGTAACACAGACACACACTTACACCAAGTAACAAAGACACACATTTACACCAAGTAACACAGACATACACTGACACCAAGTAACAAAGACATACACTGACACCAAGTAACAAAGACATAAACTGGCACCCAGTAACAAAGACATACACTGACACAAAGTCACTAAGACATACAGTGACACCCAGTAACAAAGACATACACTGACACCAAGTCACAAAGACATACACTGACAACAAGTCACAATGACATTCACTGATACCCAGTAACAAAGACATACACTTACACCAAGTAACACAGACATACACTGAAACCAAGTAACACAGACATACAATTACACCAAGTAACAAAGACACACACTTAAACCAAGTAACACAGACATACACTGACACCTAGTAACAAAGACATACACTGTTACCCAGTAACACAGACACACACTTACACCAAGTAACAAAGACATACAATGACACCAAGTTACAAAGACATGCACTTACACCAAGTAACAAAGACTCACACTTACACCAAGTAACACAGACATACACTGTCACCATGTAGCAAAGACATTCCATGATACCCAGTAACACAGACACACCCTTACACCAAGTAACAAAGACATACACTGAAACCAAGTCAGGAAGACAGACACTGACATACAGTAACAAAGACAAACACTGACACCAAGTAACGAAGACAGACACTGACACCCAGTAACAAAGACAGACACTGACACCAAGTCACAAAGACATAAACTTACACCAAGTAACACAGACATACAATGACACCAAGTAACAAAGACATACAATTACACCAAGTAACAAAGGCACACACTTGCACCAAGCAATACAAACATACACTGACACCACGTAACAACGAGATACACTGTTACCCAGAAACACAGACACACACTTACACCAAGTAACAAAGACATACACTGACACCAAGTATCAAAGACATAAACTGACACCAAGTAACAAAGACATACAATTACACCAAGTAACAAAGACACACACTTACACCAAGTAACACAGACATACAGTGACACCTAGTAACAAAGACATATACTGTTACCCAGTAACAGAGACACACACTTACACCAAGTAACAAAGACATACACTGACACCAAGTTACAAAGACATACACTTACACCAAGTAACAAAGACTCACACTTGCACCAAGTAACACAGACATACACTGTCACCATGTAACAAAGATATACACTGATACCCAGAAACACAGACACACACTGACACCAAGTAACACAGACATACACTGACACCAAGTAACAAAGTCATGCACTGTTACCCATTACCACAGACACACACTTACACCAAGTAACAAAGACATACACTGATACCAAGTAACACAGACACACACTGACACCAAGTAACAAAGATATACACTGATACCCAGTAACACAGACACACACTTACACCAAGTAACAAAGACAGACACTGACACACGGTAACAAAGACAAACACTGACACCAAGTAACGAAGAAAGACACTGACACCCAGTAACAAAGACATCCACTGACACCAAGTCACAAAGACATACACTTACACCAAGTAACACAGACATACAATGACACCAAGTAACAAAGACATACAATTACACCAAGTAACAAAGACACACAATTACACTAAATAACACAGACATACACTGACACCAAGTAACAAAGACATACACTGTTACCAAATAACACAGACACACACTTACACCAAGTAACAAAAACATACACTGATACCAAGTAACACAGACACACACTTACACCAAGTAACAACGACATACACTGACACCAAGTAACAAAGACATACACTGATACCCAGTAACACAGACACACACTTACACCAAGTAACAAAGACACACACTTACACCAAGTAACACAGACATACACTGACACCAAGTAACAAAGACATACACTGACACCAAGTAACAAAGACATAAACTGACACCCAGTAACAAAGACATACACTGATACAAAGTCACTAAGACATACAGTGACACCCAGTAACAAAGACATACACTGACACCAAGTCACAAAGACATACACTGACACCAAGTCACAATGACATTCACTGATACCCAGTAACAAAGACATACACTTACACCAAGTAACACAGACATACACTGACACCAAGTAACACAGACATACAATTACACCAAGTAACAAAGACACACACTTAAACCAAGTAACAAAGACATACACTGACACCAAGTAACAGAGACATACAATTACACCAAGTAACAAAGACACACACTTACACCAAGTAACACAGACATACACTGACACCTAGTAACAAAGACATACACTGTTACCCAGTAACACAGACACACACTTACACCAAGTAACAAAGACATACACTGACACCAAGTTACAAAGACATGCACTTACACCAAGTAACAAAGACTCACACTTACACCAAGTAACACAGACATACACTGTCACCATGTAGCAAAGACATTCCCTGATACCCAGTAACACAGACACACCCTTACACCAAGTAACAAAGATATACACTGATACCCAGTAACACAGAGACACACTGACACCAAGTAACAAAGACATACACTGAAACCAAGTAACAAAGACATACACTGACACCAAGTCACGAAGACAGACACTGACATACAGTAACAAAGACAAACACTGACACCAAGTAACGAAGACAGACACTGACACCCAGTAACAAAGACAGACACTGACACCAAGTCACAAAGACATACACTGACACCAAGTATCAAAGACATAAACTTACACCAAGTAACACAGACATACAATGACACCAAGTATCAAAGACATACAATTACACCAAGTAACAAAGGCACACACTTGCACCAAGCAACACAAACATACACTGACACCACGTAACAACGAGATACACTGTTACCCAGAAACACAGACACACACTTACACCAAGTAACAAAGACATACACTGACACCAAGTATCAAAGACATAAACTGACACCAAGTAACAAAGACATACAATTACACCAAGTAACAAAGACACACACTTACACCAAGTAACACAGACATACAGTGACACCTAGTAACAAAGACATACACTGTTACCCAGTAACAGAGACACACACTTACACCAAGTAACAAAGACTCACACTTACACCAAGTAACACAGACATACACTGTCACCATGTAGCAAAGACATTCCCTGATACCCAGTAACACAGACACACACTTACACCAAGTAACAAAGATATACACTGATACCCAGTAACACAGACACACACTGACACCAAGTAACAAAGACATACACTGAAACCAAGTAACAAAGACATACAGTGACACCAAGTCACAAAGACAGACACTGACACCCGGTAACAAAGATAAACACTGACACCAAGTAACGAAGACAGACACTGACACCCAGTAACAAAGACACACACTGACACCACGTCACGAAGACATACACTGATACCAAGTAACACAGACACACACGTACACCAAGTAACACAGACATACAATGACACCAAGTAACAAAGACATACAATTACACCAAGTAACAAAGACACACACTTGCATCAAGCAACACAAACATACACTGACACCACGTAACAAAGACATACACTGATACAAGTAACACAGACACACACGTACACCAAGTAACACAGACATACACTGACACCAAGTAACAAAGACATACACTGATACCCAGTAACACAGACACACACTGGGCGGCACATTGGCACAGTGGTTAGCAGCCTCACAGCTCCAGGGACCCGGGCTCTATTCTGGGTTTCGCCTGTGCGGAGTTTGCAAGTTCTCCCTGTGTCTGCGTGGGTTTCCTCCGGGTGCTCCGGTTTCCTCCCACATGCCAAAGACTTGCAGGTTGATAGGTTAATTGGCCATTATAAATTGCCCCTAGTATAGGTCGGTGGTAGAGAAATATATAGGGACAGGTGGGGATGTGATAGGAATGCAAAAAAAAGGAAGAAAAAATAACTTAAAATGACAAAAAATGTAAGTAAAGTGGGGGGCTGTCATGCTCTGAAAGTATTGAACTCAATGTTCAGTCCGGCAGGCTGTAGTGCGCCTAATCGGTAGATGAGTTGCTGTTCCTCGAGCTTGCGTTGATGTTCACTGGAACACTGCAGCAATCCCAGGACAGAGATGTGAGCATGAGAGCAGGGGGGAGTGTTGAAATGGCAAGCAACCGGAAGCTCAGGGTCCTGCTTGCGGACTGAGCGGAGATGTTCCGCAAAGCGGTCACCCAGTCTGCGCTTGGTCTACCCAATGTAGAGGAGACCACACTGTGAGCAGCGAATACAGTATACTACATTGAAAGAAGTACAAGTAAATCGCTGCTTCACCTGAAAGGAGTGTTTGGGGCCTGGGATAGTGAGGAGAGAGGAGGTAAATGGACAGGTATTACACCTCCTGCGACTGCAAGGGAAGGTGCACTGGGACGGGGACGAGGTGGTGGGGGTAATGGAGGAGTGGACCAGGGTGTCGTGGAGGGAACGATCCCTTCGGAATGCTGACAGGGGAAGGGAGGGGAAGATGCGACTGGTAGTGGCATCACGCTGGAGGGGGCGAAAATGGCGGAGGATGATCCTTTTGATACGGAGGCTGGTGGGATGAAAAGTGAGGACAAGGGGAACCCTGTCACGGTTCTGGGAGGTAGGGGAAGGGGTGAGGGTAGAGGTGCGGTGAATGGGTCGGACACGGTTGAGGTCCCTGTCAACCACAGTGGGGGGAAATCCTCGGTTGAGGAAAAAGGAGGTCATATCAGAAGCACCGTCATGGAAGGTAGCATCATCAGAGCTGATGCGTCGGAGACAGAGAAACTAGGAGAATGGAATGGAGTTCTTTCAGGAGGTAGGGTGTGAAGAAGTGTAGTCGAGGTTGCTGTGGGAGTCAGTGGGCTTATAATGGATATTGGTAGACAACCTATCCCCAGAGATGGAGACAGAGAAGTCGAGGAAGGGAAGGGAAGTGTCAGAGATGGACCATGTAAAGGTGAGAGAAGGGTGGAAATTGGAAGCAAAGTTGTTGATAGGAATACGGGATTAGTGTAGGATTAGAATAAATGGGTGGTTGATGGTCGGTGGGCCGAAGGGCCTGTTTCAGTGCTGTATCTCTAAACTAAACTGAATACTGACACCTAGTATCACAGACACAAACTGATACACAGTAACAAAGACATGCACTGACACCCAGCAACACAGACACACACTTACACCAAGTAACAAAGACGTACACTGACACCCAGTAACACAGACACACACGGAAACCAAGTAACAAAGACAAACACATACACCAAGTAACACAGGCACACACTGACACCCAGTAACACAAACAAACACACTGACACCCAGTAACACAGACACACATTGACACCAAGTAACAAAGACAGACACTGACACCCAGGAACACAGACACACACTGACACCAAGTAACAAAGACACACACTTACAACAAGTAACAAAGACATACACTTACACCAAGTAACAAAGACATACACTGAAACCAAGTAACAAAGACATACACTGATACCCAGTAACACAGACACACACTTACACCAAGTAACAAAGACATACACTGACACCCAGTAACAAAGACATACACTGACACCAAGTTACGAAGACATACACTGATACCCCGTAACACAGACACACACTTACACCAAGTAACAAAGACAAACTCTGACACCAAGTAACAAAGACAGCCACTGACACCAAGATACAAAGACATACACTTACACCAAGTAACACAGACACGCACTCACACCCAGCAACACAAACGAACACACACTGACACCCAGTAACATAGAGAAACACTGACACACTGTAGCAAAGACATACACAGACACACACTGACACCAAGTAACAAAGACTAACACAGACACACACTGTCACAAAGTAACAAAGACATACACTGATACCCAGTAACACAGACACACACTTCCACAAAGTAACAAAGACCAACACTGACACCAAGTAACAAAGACATCTACTGACACCCAGTAACACAGACACACACTGACACCAAGTAACACAGACATACACTGACACCAAGTAACAAAGACATAAACTGACACCCAGTAACAAAGACATACAATGACACCAAGTCACAAAGACATTCACTGACGCCCAGTAACCAAGACATACACTGACACGAAGTCACAAAGACATACACTGGCACCAAGTAACAAAGACATACACTGATACCCAGTAACACAGACACACACTTACACCAATTAACAAAGACATACACTGACACCAAGTAACAAAGACATACAATTACACCAAGTAACAAAGACAAACACTTACACCAAATAACGCAGCCATACACTGACACCAAGTAACAAAGACATACACTGTTACCCAGTAGCACAGCCACACACTTATACCAAGTGACACAGACACACACTTACAGCAAGTAACACAAACACTCACTTACACCAAGTAGCAAAGACATACACTGACACCAAGTATCAAAGACATACAATTACCCCAAGTAACAAAGACACACACTTACACCAAGTAACACAGACATACACTGACACCAAGTAACAAAGACATACACTGTTACCCAATAACACAGACAAACACTTACACCAATTAACAAAGACATACACTGATACCAAGTAACACAGACACACACTTACACCAAGTAACACAGACACTCACTTACACCAAGTAACAAATACATACACTGACACCAAGTAACAAAGACCTACACTTACACCAAGTAACACAGACATACACTGACACCAAGTAACAAAGACATACAATTACACCAAGTAACAAAGACCTACACTTACACCAAGTAAAAAAGACATACACTGACACCAAGTCACAAAGACAGACACTGACACGCAGTAACAAAGACAAACAATGACACCAAGTAACAAAGACAGACACTGACACCCAGTAACAAAGAGGGACAATGACACCACGTCCCAAAGACATACAATTACACCAAGTAACAAAGACACACACTTACACCAAGTAACTCAGACATACACTGACACCAAGTAACAAAGACATACACTGTTACCCAGTAACACAGACACACACTTACACTAAGTAACAAAGACATGCACTGATACCAAGTAACACAGACACACACTTACACCAAGTAACACAGACATACAATGACACCAAGTAACAAAGGCATACACTGATACCCAGTAACACAGACACACACTGACACCAAGTAACAAAGACATACACTGACAACAAGTCACAGAGACATACACTGACACCCTGAAACGCAGACACACACGGACAACAAGTAACAAAGACGCAGACTTAAACCAAGTAACACAGACATACACTGACACCCAGTAACACCAACAAACACACTGACACCAAGTAACACAGACATACACTGACACTAAGTAACAAAGACATACACTCATACCCAGTAACACAGGCACACACTGTGATGGGGGGGCACATTGGCGCAGTGGTTAGCACCGCAGCCTCACAGCTCCATGGATCCGGGAACGATTCTGGGTACTGCCTGTGCGAAGTTTGCAAGTTCTCCCTGTGTCTGCGTGGGTTTCCTCCGGGTGCTCCGGTTTCCTCCTACATGCCAAAGACTTGCAGGTTGATTGGTCAATTGGCCTTCATAAATTGCCCCCAGTATAAGTCGGTGGTAGGGAAATATACAGGGACAGGTGGGAATGTGATCGGAATACGGGATTAGTGTAGGATTAGTATAAATGGGTTGTTGATGGTCGGCACAGACTCGGTTGACCGAATTGCTTGTTTTAGTGCTGGATCTCTAAACTAAACTAAATACTGACACCTAGTGTCACAGACACACTCTGACAACCAGTAACACAAACAAACACACACTGACACCCAGTAACACAGAGAAACACTGATACACAGTAACAAAGACATACACTGACACCAAGTAACACAGACACACACTGACACCCAGTAAAAAAGACATACACTTACTCCAAGTCACAAAGACATACACTGACACCAAGTCAAAAAGACATACACTGATGCCCAGAAGCACAGACACACACAGACACCAAGTAACAAAGACATCCACTGACACAATGTAACAAAGACATACACTTACACCAAGTCACAAAGACATACACTGACACCAAGTAACACAGACACACACTGACAACCAGTAAAAAAGACATACACTTACTCCAAGTCACAAAGACATACACTGACACCAAGTCAAAAAGACATACACTGATGCCCAGGAACACAGACACACACTGACACCAAGTAACAAAGACATACACTGACACAAAGTAACAAAGACATACACTTACACCAAGTACCAAAGACACACACTTACACCAAGGAACACAGACATACACTGACACCAAGTAACAAAGACAGACAATTACACCAAGTAACAAAGACATACACTTACACCAAGTATTTTGACATGCACTGACACCAAGTAACAAAGACATACACTGATACCCAGTAACAGAGACACACACTTACACCAAGTAACAAAGACATACACTGACACCAAGTCACAAAGACACACACTGACACCCAGTAACAAAGACATACACTGGCAGCAAGTCACAAAGTCATACACTTATACACAGTAACACAGACACACACTTACAACAAGTAACAAAGACATACAATGATACCCAGTAACACAGACACACACTTACACCAAGTAACAAAGACATACACTGACACCAAGTCACAAATAGACACACTGACACGCAGTAACAAAGACATACACTGACACCAAGTCACAAAGACATACACTGATACCAAGTAACAAAGACATACAATTACACAAAGTAACAAAGACACACACTTACACCAAGTAACACAGACATACACTGACACCAAGTAACGAAGACATACACTGTGACCCAGTAACACAGACAGACACTTACAACAAGTAACAAAGACATACACTGATACCAAGTAACACAGCCACACACTTACACCAAGTAACACAGACACACACTTACACCAAGTAACAAAGACATACACTGACACCAAGTAACAAAGACATACACTTAAACCACGTAACACAGACATACACTGGCACCAAGTAACAAAGACATACAATTACAACAAGTAACAAAGACACACACTTACACCAAGTAACACAGACATACACTGACACCATGTAACAAAGACATGCACTGATACCCAGTAACACAGACATACACTGACACCAAGTAACAAAGACATACACTGACACCAAGAAACAAAGACATACACTGATACCCAGTAACACAGACACACACTTACACCAAGTAACAAAGACATACACTGACACCAGGTAACAAAGACATACACTGACACCAGTTCACAAAGACATACACTGATACCCAGTAACACAGACACACACTTACACCAAGGAACAAAGACACACACTGACACCAAGTAACAAAGACATCCACTGACACCAAGAAACAAAGACATACACTTACACCAAGTAACACAGACACACACTGACACCCAGTAACACAAACAAACACACACTGACACCCACTAACATAGAGAAGCACTGACACACAGTAACAAAGACATACACAGACAGACACTGACAACATGTAACAAAGACTAACAGAGACACACACTGACACCAAGTCACAAAGACAAACACTGACACCCAGTAACAAAGACATACACTGACACCAAGTCACAAAGACATACACTGATACCCAGTAACACAGACACACACTTCCACAAAGTATCAAATACAAACACTGACACCAAGTAACAAATACATACACTTCCACAAAGTAACGCAGACATAAACTGACACCAAGTAACAAAGACATACACTTAAACCAAGCAACACAGACATACACTGGCACCAACTAACAAAGACATACACTGACACCCACTAACACAGACACACACACACACCAAGTAACACAGACATACACTGACACCAGTTCACAAAGACATACACTGATACCCAGTAACACAGACACACACTTACACCAAGGAACAAAGACACACACTGACACCAAGTAACAACGACAGACACTGACACCAAGTAACAAAGACAAACACTGATATCCAGTAACACAGACACACACTTACACCAAGTAACAAAGACACACACTTACACCAAGTAACACAGACATACACTGACACCAAGTAACAAAGACATACACTGACACCAAGTAACAAAGACATAAAATGACACCCAGTAACAAAGACATACACTGACACAAAGTCACAAAGACATACAGTGACAACCAGTAACAAAGACATTCACTGACACCAAGTCACAAAGACATACACTGACACCAAGTAACAAAGACATACACTGATACCCAGTAACACAGACAGACACTTTCACCAAGTAACAAAGACATACACTGACACCAAGTAACAAAGACATACACTTACATCAAGTAACACAGACAGACACTGACACCAAGTATCAAAGACATACAATTACACCAAGTAACAAAGACACACACTTACACCAAGTAACACAGACATACACAGACACCAAGTAACAAAGACATACACTGTTACCCATTAACACAGACACACACTTACACCAAGTAACAAAGACATACACTGATACCAAGTAACACAGACACACACTGACACCAAGTAACAAAGATACACACTGATACCCAGTAACACAGACACACACTTACACCAAGTAACAAAGACATTCACTGACACCAAGCAACAAAGACAGACACTGACACCCAGTAACAAAGACAGACACTGACACCAAGTCACAAAGACATACACTGACAACAAGTAACAAAGACATACACTGATACCCAGTAACACAGACAAACACTTACACCAAGTAACAAAGACATACACTGACACCAAGTAACAAAGACATACACTGACACCAAGTAACACAGACATACATTGACACCAAGTAACACAGACATACAATTACACCAAGTAACACAGACATACACTGACACCTAGTAACAAAGACATACACTGTTACCCAGTAACACAGACACACACTTACACCAAGTAACAAAGACATACACTGACACCAAGTTACAAAGACATACACTTACACCAAGTAACAAAGACTTACACTCACACCAAGTAACACAGACATACACTGTCACCATGTAGCAAAGACATTCCCTGATACCCAGTAACACAGACACACACTTACACCAAGTAACAAAGATATACACTGATACCCAGTAACACAGACACACACTTACACCAAGTAACAAAGACATACACTGAAACCAAGTAACAAAGACATACACTGACACCAAGTCACAAAGACAGACACTGACACACAGTAACAAAGACAAACACTGACACCAAGTAACGAAGACAGACACTGACACCCAGTAACAAAGACAGACACTGACACCAAGTCACAAAGACATACACTGACACCAAGTATCAAAGACATAAACTTACACCAAGTAACGCAGACATACAATGACACCAAGTAACAAAGACATACAATTACACCAAGTAACAAAGACACGCACTTGCACCAAGCAACACAAACATACACTGACACCACGTAACAAAGACATACACTGTTACCCAGAAACACAGACAAACACTTGCACCAAGTAACAAAGACATACATTGATACCAAGTGACACAGACACACACTTACACCAAGTAACACAGACATACACTGACACCAAGTAACAAAGACATACACTGATACCCAGTAACACAGACACACACAGGGTGGCACATTGGCACAGTGGTTAGCAGCCTCACAGCTCCAGGGACCCGGGCTCGATTCTGGGTACCGCCTGTGCGGAGTTTGCAAGTTCTCCCTGTGTCTGCGTGGGTTTCCTCCGGGTGCTCCGGTTTCCTCCCACATGCCAAAGACTTGCAGGTTGATAGGTTAATTGGCCATTATGAATTGCCCCTAGTATAGGTAGGTGGTAGGGAAATATATTGGGACAGGTGGGAATGTGATAGGAATACGGGATTAGTGTCGGATTAGCATAAATGAGTGGTTGATGGTCGTCACAGACTCGGTGGGCCGAAGGGCCTGTTTAAGTGCTGTATCTCTAAACTAAACTAAATACTGACACCTAGTGTCACTGACACCCTGTAACACAGAGAAACACTGATACACATTAACAAAGACACACAATGACACCCAGTAACAAATACATACACTGATACCAAGTCACAAAGATATACACTGATACCCAGTAACACAGACACACACTTACACCAAGTAACAAAGACCTACACTGACACCAAGTAACAAAGACACACACTTACACCATGTAACACAGACATACACTGACACCCAGTAACAAAGACATGCACTGATACCCAGTAACAAAGACACACACTTACACCAAGTAACAAAGACATCCTCTGACACCAAGTCACAAAGACACACACTGACACCCAGTAACAAAGACATACACTGACACCAAGTCACAAAGACATACACTGATACCCAGTAACACAGACACACACTTACACCAAGTCACAAAGACATACACTGATACCCAGTAACACAGACTCACACTTACACCAAGTAACACAGACATACACTGACACCAAGTAACAAAGACATACACTGATACCCAGTAACACAGACACACACATACATCAAGTAACAAGGACATACAGTGACACCCAGTAACAAAGACATACACTGACACCCAGTAACACAGACACACACGGACACCAAGTTACAAAGACACACACTTACAACAAGTAACACAGACAAACACTGACACAAAGTCACAAAGACATACAGTGACAACCAGTAACAAAGACTTTCACTGACACCAAGTCACAAAGACATACACTGACACCAAGTAACAAAGACATACACTGATACCCAGTAACACAGACACACACTTTCACCAAGTAACAAAGACGTACACTGACACCAAGTAACACAGACATACACTGACACCAAGTAACAAAGACATACAATTACACCAAGTAACAAAGACACACACTTACACCAAGTAACACAGACATACAGTGACACCCAGTAACAAAGACATACACTGTTACCCATTAACACAGACACACGCTTACACCAAGGAACAAAGACATACACTGATACCAAGTAACACAGACACACACTGACACCAAGTAACAAAGATATACACTGATACCCAGTAACACAGACACACACTTACACCAAGTAACAATGACAAAATTTTGACGCCAAGTAACAAAGACAGACACTGACACACGGTAACAAAGACAAACACTGACACCAAGTAACGAAGAAAGACACTGACACCCAGTAACAAAGACAGACACTGACACCAAGTCACAAAGACATACACAGACACCAAGTAACACAGACATACAATGACACCAAGTAACAAAGACATACAATTACACCAAGTAACAAAGACACAGACTTGCACGAAGTAACACAGACATACACTGACACCAAGTAACAAAGACATACACTGTAACCCAATAACACAGACACACACTTACACCAAGTAACAAAAACATACACTGATACCAAGTAACACAGACACACACTTACACCAAGTAACAACGACATACACTGACACCAAGTAACAAAGACATACACTGATACCGAGTAACACAGGCACACACTTACATCAAGTAACAAAGACTCACACTTACACCAAGTAACACAGACATACACTGACATCAAGTGACAAAGACATAAACTGACACCCAGTAACAAAGACATACACTGACACAAAGTCACTAAGACATACAGTGACACCCAGTAACAAAGACATACACTGACACCAAGTAACAAAGACATACACTGACACCATGTAGCAAAGACATTCCCTGATACCCAGTAACACAGACACACACTTACACCAAGTAACAAAGATATACACTGATACCCAGTAACACAGACACACACTTACACCAAGTAACAAAGACATACACTGAAACCAAGTAACAAAGACATACACTGACACCAAGTCACAAAGACAGACACTGACACACAGTAACAAAGACACCACTGACACCAAGTAACGAAGACAGACACTGACACCCAGTAACAAAGACATACACTGACACCAAGTCACAAAGACATACACTGACACCAAGTATCAAAGACATAAACTTACACCAAGTAACGCAGACATACAATGACACCAAGTAACAAAGACATACAATTACACCAAGTAACAAAGACACGCACTTGCACCAAGCAACACAAACATACACTGACACCACGTAACAAAGACATACACTGTTACCCAGAAACACAGACAAACACTTGCACCAAGTAACAAAGACATACATTGATACCAAGTGACACAGACACACACTTACACCAAGTAACACAGACATACACTGACACCAAGTAACAAAGACATACACTGATACCCAGTAACACAGACACACACAGGGTGGCACATTGGCACAGTGGTTAGCAGCCTCACAGCTCCAGGGACCCGGGCTCGATTCTGGGTACCGCCTGTGCGGAGTTTGCAAGTTCTCCCTGTGTCTGCGTGGTTTTCCTCCGGGTGCTCCGGTTTCCTCCCACATGCCAAAGACTTGCAGGTTGATAGGTTAATTGGCCATTATGAATTGCCCCTAGTATAGGTAGGTGGTAGGGAAATATATTGGGACAGGTGGGAATGTGATAGGGATACGGGATTAGTGTCGGATTAGCATAAATGAGTGGTTGATGGTCGTCACAGACTCGGTGGGCCGAAGGGCCTGTTTAAGTGCTGTATCTCTAAACTAAACTAAATACTGACACCTAGTGTCACTGACACCCTGTAACACAGAGAAACACTGATACACAGTAACAAAGACACACAATGACACCCAGTAACAAATACATACACTGATACCAAGTCACAAAGATATACACTGATACCCAGTAACACAGACACACACTTACACCAAGTAACAAAGACCTACACTGACACCAAGTAACAAAGACACACACTTACACCATGTAACACAGACATACACTGACACCCAGTAACAAAGACATGCACTGATACCCAGTAACAAAGACACACACTTACACCAAGTAACAAAGACATCCTCTGACACCAAGTCACAAAGACACACACTGACACCCAGTAACAAAGACATACACTGACACCAAGTCACAAAGACATACACTGATACCCAGTAACACAGACACACACTTACACCAAGTCACAAAGACATACACTGATACCCAGTAACACAGACTCACACTTACACCAAGTAACACAGACATACACTGACACCAAGTAACAAAGACATACACTGATACCCAGTAACACAGACACACACATACATCAAGTAACAAGGACATACAGTGACACCCAGTAACAAAGACACACACTTACAACAAGTAACACAGACAAACACTGACACAAAGTCACAAAGACATACAGTGACAACCAGTAACAAAGACTTTCACTGACACCAAGTCACAAAGACATACACTGACACCAAGTAACAAAGACATACACTGATACCCAGTAACACAGACACACACTTTCACCAAGTAACAAAGACGTACACTGACACCAAGTAACACAGACATACACTGACACCAAGTAACAAAGACATACAATTACACCAAGTAACAAAGACACACACTTACACCAAGTAACACAGACATACAGTGACACCCAGTAACAAAGACATACACTGTTACCCATTAACACAGACACACGCTTACACCAAGGAACAAAGACATACACTGATACCAAGTAACACAGACACACACTGACACCAAGTAACAAAGATATACACTGATACCCAGTAACACAGACACACACTTACACCAAGTAACAATGACAAAATTTTGACGCCAAGTAACAAAGACAGACACTGACACACGGTAACAAAGACAAACACTGACACCAAGTAACGAAGAAAGACACTGACACCCAGTAACAAAGACAGACACTGACACCAAGTCACAAAGACATACACAGACACCAAGTAACACAGACATACAATGACACCAAGTAACAAAGACATACAATTACACCAAGTAACAAAGACACAGACTTGCACGAAGTAACACAGACATACACTGACACCAAGTAACAAAGACATACACTGTAACCCAATAACACAGACACACACTTACACCAAGTAACAAAAACATACACTGATACCAAGTAACACAGACACACACTTACACCAAGTAACAACGACATACACTGACACCAAGTAACAAAGACATACACTGATACCGAGTAACACAGGCACACACTTACATCAAGTAACAAAGACTCACACTTACACCAAGTAACACAGACATACACTGACATCAAGTGACAAAGACATACACTGACACCAAGTAACAAAGACATAAACTGACACCCAGTAACAAAGACATACACTGACACCAAGTAACAAAGACATACACTGACACCAAGTCACAAAGACATTCACTGACACCCAGTAACAAAGACATACACTTACACCAAGTAACACAGACATACACTGACACCAAGTAACACAGACATACAATTACACCAAGTAACAAAGACACACACTTAAACCAAGTAACAAAGACATACACTGACACCAAGTAACAAAGACATACAATTACACCAAGTAACAAAGACACACACTTACACCAAGTAACACAGACATACACTGACACCTAGTAACAAAGACATACACTGTTACCCAGGAACACAGACACACACTAACACCAAGTAACAAAGACATACACTGACACCAAGTTACAAAGACATACACTTACACCAAGTAACAAAGACTCACACTTGCACCGAGTAACACAGACATACACTGTCACCATGTAGCAAAGACATTCCCTGATACCCAGTAACACAGACACACACTTACACCAAGTAACAAAGATATACACTGATACCCAGTAACACAGACACACACTGGCACCAAGTAACAAAGACATACACTGAAACCAAGTCACAAAGACATTCACTGACACCCAGTAACAAAGACATACACTTACACCAAGTAACACAGACATACACTGACACCAAGTAACACAGACATACAATTACACCAAGTAACAAAGACACACACTTAAACCAAGTAACAAAGACATAAACTTACACCAAGTAACACAGACATACAATGACACCAAGTAACAAAGATATACACTGATACCCAGTAGCACAGACACACACTGGCACCAAGTAACAAAGACATACACTGAAACCAAGTAACAAAGACATACACTGACACCAAGTCACAAAGACAAACACTGACACCAAGTAACGAAGACAGACACTGACACCCAGTAACAAAGACAGGCACTGACACCAAGTCACAAATACATACACTGACACCAAGTATCTTAGAGATAAACTTACACCAAGTAACACAGACATACAATGACACCAAGTAACAAAGACATACAATTACACCAAGTAACAAAGACACACACTTGCACCAAGCAACACAAACATACACTGACACCACGTAACAAAGACATACACTGTTACCCAGAAACACAGACACACACTTACACCAAGTAACATAGACATACACTGACACCAAGTATCAAAGACAAAAACTTACACCAAGTAACAAAGACATACACTGACAGCAAGTAGCAAAGACATACAATTACACCAAGTAACAAAGACATACACTGTTACCCAGTAACACAGACACACACTTACACCAAGTAAAAAAAACATACACTGATACCAAGTAACACAGACACACACTTACACCAAGTAACAACGACATACACTGACACCAAGTATCAAAGACATGCACTGATACCGAGTAACACAGGCACACACTTACATCAAGTAACAAAGACTCACACTTACACCAAGTAACAAAGACATAAACTGACACCCAGTAACAAAGACATACACTGACACAAAGTCACTAAGACATACAGTGACACCCAGTAACAAAGACATACATTGACACCAAGTAACAAAGACATACACTGACACCAAGTCACAAAGACATTCACTGACACCCAGTAACAAAGACATACACTTACACCAAGTAACACAGACATACACTGACACCAAGTAACACAGACATACAATTACACCAAGTAACAAAGACACACACTTAAACCAAGTAACAAAGACATACACTGACACCAAGTAACAAAGACATAAAATTACACCAAGTAACAAAGACACACACTTACACCAAGTAACACAGACATACACTGACACCTAGTAACAAAGACATACACTGTTACCCAGTAACACAGACACACACTAACACCAAGTAACAAAGACATACACTGACACCAAGTTACAAAGACATACACTTACACCAAGTAACAAAGACTCACACTTGCACCGAGTAACACAGACATACACTGTCACCATGTAGCAAAGACATTCCCTGATACCCAGTCACGCAGACACACACTTACACCAAGTAACAAAGATATACACTGATACCCAGTAACACAGACACACACTGGCACCAAGTAACAACGACATACACTGAAACCAAGTCACAAAGACATTCACTGACACCCAGTAACAAAGACATACACTTACACCAAGTAACACAGACATACACTGACACCAAGTAACACAGACATACAATTACACCAAGTAACAAAGACACACACTTAAACCAAGTAACAAAGACATAAACTTACACCAAGTAACACAGACATACAATGACACCAAGTAACAAAGATATACACTGATACCCAGTAACACAGACACACACTGGCACCAAGTAACAAAGACATACACTGAAACTAAGTAACAAAGTCATACACTGACACCAATTTACAAAGACAAACACTGACACCAAGTAACGAAGACAGACACTGACACCCAGTAACAAAGACAGACACTGACACCAAGTCACAAATACATACAATGACACCAAGTATCAAAGACATAAACTTACACCAAGTAACACAGACATACAATGACACCAAGTAACAAAGACATACAATTACACCAAGTAACAAAGACACACACTTGCACCAAGCAACACAAACATACACTGACACCACGTAACAAAGACATACACTGTTACCCAGAAACACAGACACACACTTACACCAAGTAACAAAGACATACACTGACACCAAGTATCAAAGACATAAACTTACACCAAGTAACAAAGACATACACTGACACCAAGTAACAAAGACATACAATTACACCAAGTAACAAAGACATACACTGTTACCCAGTAACACAGACACACACTTACACCAAGTAACAAAGACATACACTGATACCAAGTTACAAAGACATACACTTACACCAAGTAACAAAGACTCACACTTACACCAAGTAACACAGCCATACACTGTCACCATGTAGCAAAGACATTCCCTGATACCCAGTAACACAGACACACACTTACACCATTAACAAGGATATACACTGATACTCAGTAACACAGACACACACTGACACCATGTAACAAAGACATACACTCAAACCAAGTCACAAAGACAGACACTGACACACAGTAACAAAGATAAACACTGACACCAAGTAACGAAGACAGACACTGACACCCAGTAACAAAGACAGACACTGACACCACGTCACAAAGACATACACTGACACCAAGTATCAAAGACATAAACTTACACCAAGTAACACAGACATACACTGACACCACGTAACAAAGACATACACGGATACCAAATAACACAGACACACACTTACACCAAGTAACACAGACATACACTGACACCAAGTAACAAAGACATACACTTGCACCAAGCAACACAAACATACACTGACACAAAGTAACAAAGACATACACTGATACCCAGTAACACTGACACACACTTACACCAAGTAACACAGACATACACTGACACCAAGTAACAAAGACATACACTGATACCCAGTAACACAGACACACACTGGGCGGCACATTGGCACAGTGGTTAGCAGCCTCACAGCTCCAGGGACCCGGGCTCGATTCTGGGTACCGCCTGTGCGGAGTTTGCAAGTTCTCCCTGTGTCTGCGTGGGTTTCCTCCGGGTGCTCCGGTTTCCTCCCACATGCCAAAGACTTGCAGGTTGATAGGTTAATTGGCCTTTATAAATTGCCCCTAGTATAGGTAGATGATAGGGAAATATATAGGGACAGGTGGGGATGTGATAGGAATGCAAAAAAAAGGAGGAAAAAATAACTTAAAATGACTAAAAATGTAAGTAAAGTGGGGGGCTGTCATGCTCTGAAAGTATTAACATAGAACATACAGCACAGAACAGGCCCTTCGGCCCACAATGTTGTGCCGATCCTTTGTCCTCTGTCAAGGACAATTTAATCTATACCCCATCATTCTCCTTTATCCATATACCTATCCAAAAGCCTTTTGAAAGTCCCTAAAGTTTCTGACTCAACAACTTCCCCGGGCAAGGCATTCCATGCCTCGACCACTCTCTGGGTAAAGAACCTTCCCCTGACATCCCCCTTATATCTCCCACCCTTCACCTTAAATTTATGACCCCTTGTAACGCTTTGCTCCACCCGGGGAAAAAGTTTCTGACTGTCTACCCTATCTATTCCCCTGATCATCTTATAAACCTCTATCATGTCACCCCTCATCCTTCTCCTTTCTAATGAGAAGAGGCCTAGAATGTTCAGCCTTTCCTCGTAAGACTTATTCTCCATTCCAGGCAACATCCTGGTAAATCTCCTCTGCACCCTCTCCAAGGCTTCCACATCCTTCCTAAAATGAGGCGACCAGAACTGCACACAGTACTCCAAATGAGGCCTTACCAAGGTCCTGTACAGCTGCATCATCACCTCACGGCTCTTAAATTCAATCCCTCTGCTAATGAACGCTAACACCCCATATGCCTTCTTCACAGCCCTATCCACTTGAGTTGCAACTTTCAATGATCTATGCACATAGACCCCAAGGTCTCTCTGCTCCTCCACATGCCCAAGAACCCTACCGTTAACCCAGTATTTTGCATTCATGTTTGTCCTTCCAAAATGGACGACCTCACACTTTTCAGGGTTAAACTCCATCTGCCACTTTTCAGCCCAGCACTGCAACCTATCCAAGTCCCTTTGCAGACGACAATAGCCCTCCTCGGTATCCACAACTCCACCAACCTTTGTATCATCTGCAAATTTACTGACCCACCCTTCGACTTCCTCATCCAAGTCGTTAATAAAAATCACAAACAGGAGAGGACCCAGAACTGATCCCTGCGGCACGCCACTGGTAACTGGGCTCCAGGCTGAGTATTTACCATCTAAGACCACTCTCTGCCTTCTATCAGTTAGCCAATTCTTAATTCTTATTGAACTCAATGTTCAGTCCGGCAGGCTGTAGTGCGCCTAATCGGTAGATGAGATGCTGTTCCTCGAGCTTGCGTTGATGTTCACTGGAACACTGCAGCAATCCCAGGACAGAGATGTGAGCATGAGAGCAGGGGGGAGTGTTGAAATGGCAAGCAACCGGAAGCTCAGGGTCCTGCTTGCGGACTGAGCGGAGATGTTCCGCAAAGCGGTCACCCAGTCTACGCTTGGTCTACCCAATGTAGAGGAGACCACACTGTGAGCAGCGAATACAGTATACTACATTGAAAGAAGTACAAGTAAATCGCTGCATCACCTGAAAGGAGTGTTTGCGGCCTGGGATAGTGAGGAGAGAGGAGGTAAATGGACAGGTATTACACCTCCTGCGATTGCAAGGGAAGGTGCCCTGGGACGGGGACGAGGTGGTGGGGGTAATGGAGGAGTGGACCAGGGTGTCGTGGAGGGAACGATCCCTTCGGAATGCTGACAGGGGAAGGGAGGGGAAGATGCGACTGGTAGTGGCATCACGCTGGAGGGGGCGAAAATGGCGGAGGATTATCCTTTGGATATGGAGGCTGGTGGGATGAAAAGTGAGGACAAGGGGAACCCTGTCACGGTTCTGGGAGGGAGGGGAAGGGGTGAGGGTAGAGGTGTGGGGAATGGGTCGGACACGGTTGAGGTCCCTGTCAACCACAGTGGGGGGAAATCCTCGGTTGAGGAAAAAGGAGGTCATATCAGAAGCACCGTCATGGAAGGTAGCATCATCAGAGCAGATGCGTCGGAGACGGAGAAACTAGGAGAATGTAATGGAGTTCTTTCAGGAGGCAGGGTGTGAAGAAATGTCGTCGAGGTTGCTGTGGGAGTCAGTGGGCTTATAATGGATATTGGTAGACAACCTATCCCCAGAGATGGAGACAGGGAAGTCGAGGAAGGGAAGGGAAGTGTCAGAGATGGACCATGTAAAGGTGAGAGAAGGGTGGAAATTGGAAGCAAAGTTGTTGATAGGAATACGGGATTAGTGTAGGATTAGAATAAATGGGTGGTTGATGGTCGGTGGGCCGAAGGGCCTGTTTCAGTGCTGTATCTCTAAACTAAACTAAATACTGACACCTAGTGTCACAGACACAAACTGATACTCAGTAACAAAGACATGCACTGACACCCAGTTACACAGACACACACTTACAACAAGTAACAAAGACGTACACTGACACCCAGTAACACAGACACACATGGAAACCAAGTAACAAAGACACACACATACACCAAGTAACACAGACACACACTGACACCCATTAACACAAACAAATACACTGACACCCAGTAACACAGACACACATTGATACCAAGTAACAAAGACATACACTGACACCCAGGAACACAGACACACACTGACACCAAGTAACAAAGACACACACTTATAACAAGTAACAAAGACATACACTGACACCAAGTAACAAAGACAAACACTTACACCAAGTAACAAAGACATACACCGATACCCAGTAACACAGACACACACTTACACCAAGTAACAAAGACATACACTGACACCCAGTAAAAAAGACATACACTGACACCAAGTCACGAAGACATACACTGATACCCAGTAACACAGACACACACTTACACCAAGTAACAAAGACAAACTCTGACACCAAGTAACAAAGACAGCCACTGACACACAGTAACACACTGACACCCAGTAACCCAGACACACACTAACACCAAGTAACAAAGACATACACTGACACCAAGTAACAAAAACATACACTGATACCCAGTAACACAGACACACACTTACACCAAGTAACAAAGACACACAATTACACCAAGTAACACAGACATACACTGACACCAAGTAACAAAGACATAAACAGACACCAAGTCACAAAGACATTCACTGACACCCAGTAACCAAGACATACACTGACACGAAGTCACAAAGACATACACTGGCACCAAGTAACAAAGTCATACACTGACACCAAGTAACAAAGACATACACTTACACCAAGTAACACAGACATACACTGACACCAAGTAACAAAGACATACAATTACACCAAGTAACAAAGACAAACACTTACACCAAATAACGCAGCCATACACTGACACCACGTAACAAAAACATACACTGTTACCCAGTAGCACAGACACACACTTATACCAAGTAACAAAGACATACACTGATACCAAGTGACACAGGCACACACTTACACCAAGTAACACAAACACTCACTTACACCAAGTAGCAAATACATCCACTGACACCAAGTATCAAAGACATACAATTACACCAAGTAACAAAGATACACACTTACACCAAGTAACACAGACATACACTGACACCAAGTAACAAAGACATACACTGATACCAAGTAACACAGACACACACTTACACCAAGTAACACAGACACACACTTACACCAAGTAACAAATACATACACTGACACCAAGTAACAAAGACCTGCACTGACACCAAGTAACAAAGACATACAATTAAACCAAGTAGCAAAGACACACACTTGCAGCAAGTAGCACAGACATGCACTGTCACCATGTAGCAAAGACATGCACTGATACCCAGTAACACAGACACACACTTACACCAAGTAACAAAGATATACATTGATACCCAGTAACACAGACACACACTTACACCAAGTAACAAAGACATACACTGACACCAAGTCACAAAGACAGACACTGACACCCAGTAACAAAGACATACAATGACACCAAGTAACGAAGACAGACACTGACACCCAGTAACAAAGACAGACAATGACACCACGTCACAAAGACATACACTGACACCAAGTAACAAAGACATAAACTTACACCAAGTAACACAGACAAGCACTGACACCAAGTAACAAAGAAATACAATTACACCAAGTAACAAAGACACACACTTACACCAAGTAACTCAGACATACACTGACACCAAGTAACAAAGACATACACTGTTACCCAGTAACACAGACACACACTTACACCAAGTAACAAAGACATGCACTGATACCAAGTAACACAGACACACACATACACCAAGTAACACAGACATACAATGACAGCAAGTAACAAAGACATACACTGATACCCAGTAACACAGACACACACTTACACCAAGTAACAAAGACATGCACTGATGCCAAGTAACACAGACACACACTTACACCAAGTAACACAGACATACAATGACACCAAGTAACAAAGACATTCACTGATACCCAGTAACAAAGACATACACTTACACCAAGTAACACAGACATACACTGACACCAAGTAACACAGACAGCCACTGACACCAAGATACAAAGACATATACTTACACCAAGTAACACAGACACACACTCACACCCAGCAACACAAACAAACACACACTGACACCCAGTAACATAGAGAAACACTGACACACAGTAACAAAGACATACACAGACACCCAGTAACAAAGACATACACTGACACCAAGTCACAAAGACATACACTAATACCCAGTAACACAGACACACACTTCCACAAAGTAACAAAGACAAACACTGACAACAAGTAACAAAGACATCTACTGACACCCAGTAACACAGACACACACTAACACCAAGTAACAAAGACATACACTGACACCAAGTAACAAAAACATACACTGATACCCAGTAACACAGACACACACTTACACCAAGTAACAAAGACACACAATTACACCAAGTAACACAGACATACTCTGACACCAAGTAACACAGACATAGACTGACACCAAGTAACAAAGACATAAACAGACACCAAGTAACAAAGACATACACTGACACCAAGTCACAAAGACATTCACTGACACCCAGTAACCAAGACATACACTGACACGAAGTCACAAAGACATACACTGGCACCAAGTAACAAAGACATCCACTGATACCCAGTAACACAGACACACACTTACACCAATTAACAAAGACATACACTGACACCAAGTAACAAAGACATACAATTACACCAAGTAACAAAGAAAAACACTTACACCAAATAACGCAGCCATACACTGACACCAAGTAACAAAAACATACACTGTTACCCAGTAGCACAGACACACACTTATACCAAGTAACAAAGACATACACTGATACCAAGTGACACAGGCACACACTTACACCAAGTAACACAAACACTCACTTACACCAAGTAGCAAAGACATACACTGACACCAAGTATCAAAGACATACAATTACACCAAGTATCAAAGATACACACTTACACCAAGTAACACAGACATACACTGACACCAAGTAACAAAGACATACACTGTTACCCAGTATCACAGACACACACTTACACCAAGTAACAAAGACATACACTGATACCAAGTAACACAGACACACACTTACACCAAGTAACACAGACACACACATACACCAAGTAACAAATACATACACTGACACCAAGTAACAAAGACCTGCACTGACACCAAGTAACAAAGACACACACTTACAGCAAGTAGCAAAGACATGCACTGTCACCATGTAGCAAAGACATGCACTGATACCCAGTAACACAGACACACACTTACACCAAGTAACAAAGATATACATTGATACCCAGTAACACAGACAGACACTGACACCCAGTAACAAAGACAAACAGTGACACCCAGTAACGAAGACAGACACTGACACCCAGTAACAAAGACAGACAATGACACCACGTCACAAAGACATACACTGACACCAAGTAACAAAGACATAAACTTACACCAAGTAACACAGACAAACACTGACACCAAGTAACAAAGAAATACAATTACACCAAGTAACAAAGACACACACTTACACCAAGTAACTCAGACATACACTAACACCAAGTAACAAAGACATACACTGTTACCCAGTAACACAGACACACACTTACACCAAGTAACAAAGACATGCACTGATACCAAGTAACACAGACACACACTTACACCAAGTAACACAGACATACAATGACACCAAGTAACAAAGACATACACTGATACCCAGTAACACAGACACACACTTACACCAAGTAACAAAGACATGCACTGATACCAAGTAACACAGACACACACTTACACCATGTAACACAGACATACAATGACACCAAGTAACAAAGACATTCACTGATACCCAGTAACAAAGACATACACTTACACCAAGTAACACAGACATACACTGACATCAAGCAACACAGACATACAATTACACCAAGTAACAAAGACACACACTTAAACCAAGTAACAACCACATACACTGACACCGAGTAACAAAGACATACAATTACACCAAGTAACAAAGACACACACTTACACCAAGTAACACAGACATACACTGACACCTAGTAACAAAGACATACACTGTTACCCAGTAACACAGACACACACTGACACCAAGTTACAAAGACATACACGTACACCAAGTAACAAAGACTCACACTTACACCAAGTAACACAGACAGACACTGTCACCATGTAGCAAAGACATTCCCTGATACCTGGTAACAATGACACAAACTTACACCAAGTAACAAAGATATACACTGATACCCAGTAACACAGACACACACTGACACCAAGTAACAAAGACATACACTGAAACCAAGTAACAAAGACATACACTGACACCAAGTCACAAAGACAGACACTGACACACAGTAACAAAGACAATCACTGACACCAAGTAACGAAGACAGACACTGACACCCAGTAACAAAGACAGACACTGACACCAAGTCACAAAGACATACACTGACACCAAGTATCAAAGACATAAACTTACACCAAGTAACACAGACATACAATGACACCAAGTAACAAAGACATACAATTACACCAAGTAACAAAGACACACACTTGCACCAAGCAACACAAACATAGACTGACACCACGTAACAAGGACATACACTGTTACCCAGAAACACAGACACACACTTACACCAAGTAACAAAGACATACACTGACACCAAGTATCAAAGACATAAACTTACACCAAGTAACAAAGACATACACTGACACCAAGTAACAAAGACATACAATTACACCAAGTAACAAAGACATACACTGTTACCCAGTAACACAGACACACACTTACACCAAGTAACAAAGACATACACTGACACCAAGTTACAAAGACATACACTTACACCAAGTAACAAAGACTCACACTTACACCAAGTAACACAGAAATACACTGTCACCATGTAGCAAAGACATTCCCTGACACCCAGTAACACAGACACACACTTACACCATTAACAAAGATATACACTGATACCCAGTAACACAGACACACACTGACACCAAGTAACAAAGACATACACTCAAACCAAGTAACAAAGACATACACTGACACCAAGTCACATAGACAGACACTGACACACAGTAACAAAGATAAACACTGACACCAAGTAACGAAGACAGACACTGACACCCAGTAACAAAGACAGACACTGACACCACGTCACAAAGACATACACTGACACCAAGTATCAAAGACATAAACTTTCACCAAGTTACACAGACATACAATGACACCAAGTAACAAAGACATACAATTACACCAAGTAACAAAGACACACACTTGCACCAAGTAACAGAAACATACACCGACACCACGTAACACAGACATACACTGATACCCAGTAACACAGACACACACTTACACCAAGTAACACAGACATACACTGACACCAAGTAACAAAGACATACACTGATACCCAGTAACACAGACACACACTGGGCGACACATTGGCGCAGTGGTTAGCAGCCTCACAGCTCCAGGGACCCGGGCTCGATTCTGGGTACCGCCTGTGCGGAGTTTGCAAGTTCTCCCTGTGTCTGCGTGGGTTTCCTCCGGGTGCTCCGGTTTCCTCCCACATGCCAAAGACTTGCAGGTTGATAGGTTAATTGGCCATTATAAATTGCCCCTAGTATAGGTACGTGGTAGGGAAATATATAGGGACAGGTGGGGATGTGATAGGAATGCAAACAAAAGGAAGAAAAAACAACTTAAAATGACTAAAAATGTAAGTAAAGTGGGGGGCTGTCATGCTCTGAAAGTGTTGAACTCAATGCTCAGTCGGGCAGGCTGCAGTGCGCCTAATCGGTAGATGAGATGCTGTTCCTCGAGCTTGCGTTGATGTTCACTGGAACACTGCAGCAATCCCAGGACAGAGATGTGAGCATGAGAGCAGGGGGGAGTGTTGAAATGGCAAGCAACCGGAAGCTCAGGGTCCTGCTTGCGGACTAAGCGGAGATGTTCCGCAAAGCGGTCACCCAGTCTGCGCTTGGTCTACCCAATGTAGAGGAGACAACACTGTGAGCAGCGAATACAGTATACTACATTGAAAGAAGTACAAGTAAATCGCTGGTTCACCTGAAAGGAGTGTTTGCGGCCTGGGATAGTGAGGAGAGAGGAGGTAAATGGACAGGTATTACACCTCCTGCGATTGCAAGGGAAGGTGCCCTGGGACGGGGACGAGGTGGTGGGGGTAATGGAGGAGTGGACCAGGGTGTCGTGGAGGGAACGATCCCTTCGGAATGCTGACAGGGGAAGGGAGGGGAAGATGCGACTGGTAGTGGCATCACGCTGGAGGGGGCGAAAATGGCGCAGGATGATCCTTTGGATATGGAGGCTGGTGGGATGAAAAGTGAGGACAAGGGGAACCCTGTCATGGTTCTGGGAGGGAGGGGAAGGGGTGAGGGTAGAGGTGCGGGGAATGGGTCGGACACGGTTGAAGGTCCCTGTCAACAACAGTGGGGGGAAATCATCGGTTGAGGAAAAAGGAGGTCATATCAGAAGCACCGTCATGGAAGGTAGCATCATCAGAGCAGATGCGTCGGAGACGGAGAAACAAGGAGAATGGAATGGAGTTCTTTCAGGAGGTAGGGTGTGAAGAAGTGTCGTCGAGGTTGCTGTGGGAGTCAGTGGGATTATAATGGATATTGGTAGACAACCTATCCCCAGAGATGGAAACAGAGAAGTCGAGGAAGGGAAGGGAAGTGTCAGAGATGGACCATGTAAAGGTATGAGAAGGGTGGAAATTGGAAGCAAAGTTGTTGATAGGAATACGGGATTAGTGTAGGATTAGAATAAATGGGTGGTTGATGGTCGGTGGGCCGAAGGGCCTGTTTCAGTGCTGTATCTCTAAACTAAACTAAATACTGACACCTAGTGTCACAGACACAAACTGATACACAGTAACAAAGACATACACTGACACCCAGGAACACTGACACACACTTACACCAAGTAACAAAGAAGTACACTGACACCCAGTAACACAGATACACACGGAAACCAAGTAACAAAGACACACACATACACCAAGTAACACAGACACACACTGACACCCAGGAACACAAACAAACACACTGACACCCAGTAACACAGACACACATTGACACCAAGTAACAAAGACATACACTGACACCCAGGAACACAGACACACACTGACACCAAGTAACAAAGACACACACTGACAACAAGTAACAAAGACATACACTTACACCAAGTAAAAAAGACATACACTGACACCAAGTAACAAAGACATACACTGATACCCTGTAACAAAGACACACACTTACACCAAGTAACAAAGACATACACTGACACCCAGTAAAAAAGACATACACTGACACCAAGTCACGAAGACATACACTGATACCCATTCACACAGACTCACACTTACACCAAGTAACAAAGACAAACTCTGACACCAAGTAACAAAGACAGCCACTGACACCAGGATACAAAGACATACACTTACACCAAGTAACACAGACACACACTCACACCCAGCAACACAAACAAACACACACTGACACCCAGTAACATAGAGAAACACTGACACACAGTAACAAAGACATACACAGACACACACTGACATCAAGTAACAAAGACTAACACAAGCACACACTGTCACCAAGTAACAAAGACATACACTGACACCCAGTAACAAAGACATACACTGACACCAAGTCACAAAGACATACACTGATACCCAGTAACACATGCACACACTTCCACAAAGTAACAAAGACAAACACTGACACCAAGTAACAAAGATATCTACTGACACCCAGTAACACAGACACACACTAACACCAAGTAACAAAGACATACACTGACACCAAGTAACAAAGACATACTCTGATACCCAGTAACACAGACACACACTTACACCAAGTAACAAAGACACACAATTACACCAAGTAACACAGACATACACTGACACCAAGTAACACAGACATACACTGACACCAAGTCACAAAGACATTCACTGACATCCAGTAACCAAGACATACACTGACACCCAGTAACAAAGACATACACTGTTACCCAGAAACACAGACACACACTTACACCAAGTAACCAAGACATAGACTGACACCAAGTTACAAAGACATACACTTACACCAAGTAACAAAGACTCACACTTACACCAAGTAACACAGACATACACTGTCACCATGTAGCAAAGACATTCCCTGATACCCAGTAACACAGACACACACTTACACTATTAACAAAGATATACACTGATACCCAGTAACACAGACACACACTGACACCAAGTAACAAAGACATACACTCAAACCAAGTAACAAAGACAGACAATGACACCACGTCACAAAGACATGCACTGACACCAGGTAACAAAGACATACAATGACACGAAGTAACACAGACATACACTGACACCAAGTAGCAAAGACATACAATTACACCAAGTAACAAATACACACACGTACACCAAGTAACACAGACATACACTGAAACCAAGTTACAAAGACATACACTGTTACCCAGTAACACAGACACACAGTTACACCAAGTAACACAGACATACACTGACACCAAGTAACAAAGCCATACACTGATACCCAGTAGCACAGACACACACTGGGCGGCACATTGGCACAGTGGTTCGCAGCCTCACAGCTCCAGGGACCCGGGCTCGATTCTGGGTACTGGCTGTGCGGAGTTTGCAAGTTCTCCCTGTGTCTGCGTGAGATTCCTCCGGGTGCTCCGGTTTCTTCCCACATGCCAAAGACTTGCTGGTTGATAGGTTAATTGGCCATTATATATTGACACTAATATAGGTAGGTGGTAGGGAAATATATAGGGACAGGTGGGGATGTGATAGGAATACGGGATTAGTGTAGGATTAGTATAAATGAGTGGTTGATGGTCGGCACAGACTCGGTTGGCCGAAGGGCCTGTTTCAGTGCTGCATCACTAAACTAAATACTGACACCCAGTAACACAAACGAACACACACTGACACCCAGTAACATAGAGAAACACTGATACACAGTAACAAAGACATACACTGACACACAGACACACACTGTCACCAAGTAACAAAGACATACACTGACATCCAGTAACAAAGACATACACTGACACCGAGTCACAAAGACATACACTGATAACCAGTAACACAGACACACACCTGCAAGAAGTAACAACGACAGACACTGACACCAAGTAACAAAGACATACACTTACACCAAGTAACAAAGACATACACTGATACTCAGTAAAACAGACACACACTGACACCAAGTAACAAAAACATACACTGACACCAATTAACAAATGCATACACTTACACCAAGTAACAAAGACACACACTTACACCAAGTAACACAGACATACACTGACACCAAGTAACAAAGACAAGACAATTACACCAAGTAACAGAGACATACACTTACACCCAGGAACACCGACACACACTTACCCCAAGTAACAAAGAAATACACTGACACCAAGTCACAAAGACACACATTGACACCCAGTAACAAAGACATACACTGACACCAAGTCACAAAGACATACACTGATACCCAGTAAAACAGACACACACTTACACCAAGTAACATAGACATACACTGACACCAAGAAACAAAGACATACACTGATACCCAGTAACACAGACACACACTTACACCAAGTAACAAAGACAGACACTGATACCCAGTAACACAGACACACACTTACACCAAGTAACAAAGACATACACAGACACCCAGTAACAAAGTCATACACTGACACCCAGTAACACAGGCACACACGGACACCAAGTAACAAAGACACTCACTGACACCCAGTAACACAGACACACACTTTCTCCAAGTAACAAAGACATACACTGACACCAAGTAACACAGACATACACTTACACCAAGTAACAAAGACATCCAATGACACCAAGTAACAAAGACATACACTGATACCCAGGAACACAGACACACACTTACACCAAGTAACAAAGACATACACTGATACCCAGTAACACAGACACACACTTACACCATGTAACACAGAGATACACTTGCACCATTTAATAAAGACATGCACTTATACCCAGTAACACAGATATACACTGACACAAAGTAACAAAGACATACAATGACACCAAGAAACAAAGACATACACTGATACCCAGGAACACAGACACACACTTACAACAAGTAACAAAGACATACACTGACTCCCAGTAACAAAGACATACACTGACACCAAGTCACGAAGACATACACTGATACCCAGTAACACAGACAGACACTTACACCAAGTAACACAGACATACAATGACACCAAGTAACAAAGACATACACTGATACCCAGTAGCACAGACACACACTGGGCGGCACATTGGCACAGTGGTTAGCAGCCTCACAGCTCCAGGGACCCGGGCTCGATTCTGGGTACTGCCTGTGCGGAGTTTGCAAGTTCTCCCTGTGTCTGCGAGAGTTTCCTCCGGATGCTCCGGTTTTTTGCCACATGCCAACGACTTGCAGGTTGATAGGTTAATTGGCCATGATAAATTGACCCTAGTATAGGTAGGTGGTAGGGAAATATATAGGGACTGGTGGGGATGTGGTAGGAATACGGGATTAGTGTAGGATTAGTATAAATGGGTGGTTGATGGTCGGCACACACTCGGTTGGCCGAAGGGCCTGTTTAAGTGCTGTATCTCTAAACTAAACTAAATACTGACACCGAGTCTCACAGACACACACTGACACCCAGTGACACAAACAAACAAACACTGACACCCAGTAACACAGAGAACCACTGACACCCAGTAACAAAGACATACACTGATACCCAGTAACACAGTCACACACTTCCACAAAGTAACAAAGACAAACACTGACACCAAGTAACAAAGACATACACTTACACCAAGTAACACAGACATGCACTGACACCAAGTAACAAAGACATACACTTACACCCAGTAACAAAGACATACACTGATACCCAGTAACACAGGCACACACTTACACCAAGTAACAAAGACATACACTGACACCAAGTAACAAAGACATACACTTACACCAAGTAACACAGAAATACTCTGACACCAAGTAACAAAGATATACAATTACACCAAGTAACAAAGACACACACTTACACCAAATAACACAGACATACACTGACACCAAGTAACAAAGACATACACTGTTACCCAGTAACACAGACACACACTTACACCAAGTAACAAAGACATACACTGATACCGTGTGACGCAGACACACACTTACACCAAGTAACACAAACACTCACTTCCACCAAGTAACAAAGACATACACTGACACCAAGTAACAAAGACATACAATTACACCAAGTAACAAAGACATACACTGTTACCCAGTAACACAGACACACACTTACACCAAGTAACAATGACATACACTGATACCGAGTAACACAGACACACACTTACACCAAGTAACAAAGACATACACTGACACCAAGTAACACAGACATACACTTACACCAAGTAACACAGACATCCACTGACACCAATTAAGAAAGACATACAATTACACCAAGTAACAAAGACACACACTTACACCAAGTAACACAGACGTACACTGTCACCATGTAGCAAAGACATGCACTGATACCCAGTAACACAGACACACACTTACAACAAGTAACAAAGACATACACTGACACCAGGTAACAAAGACATACACTGACACCAAGTCACAAAGACAGACACTGACACCCAGTAACAAAGACAAACACTGACACCCAGTAACTAAGACAGACAATGACATCACGTCACAAAGACATACACTGACACCAAGAAACGAAGACATGCACTTACACCAAGTAACACAGACATACACTGACACCAAGGAACAAATACATGCAATTACATCAAGTAACAAAGACACACACTTACACCAAGTAACACAGACATACACTGACACCAAGTAACAAAGACATACACTGTTACCCAGTAACACAGACACACACTTACACCAAGTAACAAAGACATACACTGATACCCAGTAACACAGACACACACCACGCGACACATTGGCACAGTGGTTAGCTGCCTCACAGCTCCAGGGACCGAGGCTCGATTCTGGGTACTGCCTGTGCGGAGTTTGCATGTTCTCCCTGTGTCTGTGTGAGTTTCCTCCGGGTGCTCCGGTTTCCTCCCACATGCCAAAGACTTGCAGGTAGATAGGTTAATTAGCCATTATAAACTGAACCTAGTATAGGTAGGTGGTAGGGAAAAATATAGGGACAGGTGGGGATGTGATAGGAATACGGGATTAGTGTCGGATTAGTATAAATGGGTGGTTGATGTTCGTCACAGACTCGGTTGGCCGAAGGGCCTGTTTCAGTGCTGTATCACTAAACTAAATACTGACACCCAGTAACACAAACAAACACACACTGACACCCAGTAACATAGAGAAACACTGATACACAGTAACAAAGACATACACTGACACACAGACACACACTGTCACCAATTAACAAAGTCATACACTGACACCCAGTAACAAAGACATACACTGACACCGAGTCACAAAGACATACACTGATAACCAGTAACACAGACACACACTTACACCAAGTAACAACGACATACACTGACACCAAGTAACAAGGACATACACTTACACCAAGTAACAAAGACATACACTGACACCAAGTAACAAAGACACACACTTACACCAAGTAACACAGACATACACTGACACCAAGGACCAAGGACAGACAATTACACCAAGTAACAAAGACATACAATTACACCAAGTAACAAAGACACACACTTACACCAAGTAACACAGACATACACTGTCACCATGTAGCAAAGACATGCACTGATCCCCAGTAACACAGACACACACTTACACCAAGTAACAAAGATATACACTGATACCCCGCAACACAGACACACACTTACACCAAGTATTTTGACATACACTGACACCAAGTAAGAAAGACAAACACTGATACCCAGTAACACAGGCACACACTTACACCAGTAACAAAGACATACAATGTCACCAAGTCACAAAGACACACACTGACACCCAGTAACAAAGACATACACTGATACCAAGTCACAAAGACATACACTGATACCAGGTAACACAGACACACTCTTATACCAAGTAATACAGACATACACTGATACCCAGTAACACAGACACACACTTACACCAAGTAACACAGACATACACTGACACCAAGTAACAAAGACATACACTAGTAATCAGTAACACAGAAACACACTTACACCAAGTAACGAAGACATACACTGACACCAAGTCACAAAGATACACACTGACACCCAGTAACAAGCCATACACTGACACCAAATATTTTGACATCCACTGATACCAAGTAACAATGACATACACTGATACCAAGTAACAAAGACACACACTTACACCAAGTAACACAGACATACACTGACACCAAGTAACAAAGACAGACAATTACACCAAGTAACAAAGACATACACTTACACCAAGAGTTTTGACATACACTGACACCAAGTAACAAAGACATACACTGATACCGAGTGACACAGACACACACTTACACAAGTAACACAAACACTCACTTACACCCAGTAACAAAGACATACACTGACACCAAGTAACAAAGACATACAATTACACCAAGTATCAAAGACACACACTTACACCAAGTAACACAGGCATACACTGACACCAAGTAACAAAGACATACACTGTTACCCAGTAACAAAGACACACACTTACACCAAGTAACAAAGACATACACTGATACCAAGTAACACAGACACACGCTTACACCAAGTAACACAGACACACACTTCCACCAAGTAACAAAGACATACACTGACACCAAGTAACACAGACATGCACTTACACCAAGTAACACAGACATACACTTACACCAAGTAACAAAGACATACACTGACACCAAGTAACAAAGACATACACTGATACCAAGTAACACAGACACACGCTTACACCAAGTAACACAGACACACACTTCCACCAAGTAACAAAGACATACACTGACACCAAGTAACACAGACATGCACTTACACCAAGTAACACAGACATACACTTACACCAAGTAACAAAGACATACAATTACACCAAGTAACAAAGACACACACTTACACCAAGTAACACAGGCATACACTGACACCAAGTAACAAAGACATACACTGATACCAAGTAACACAGACACACGCTTACACCAAGTAACACAGACACACACTTCCACCAAGTAACAAAGACATACACTGACACCAAGTAACACAGACATGCACTTACACCAAGTAACACAGACATACACTGACACCAAGTAACAAAGACAGACAATTACACCAAGTAACAAAGATACACACTTACACCAAGTAACACAGACATACACTGTCACCATGTAGCAAAGACATGCACTGATCCCCAGTAACACAGACACACACTTACACCAAGTAACAAAGATATACACTGATACCCCGCAACAAAGACAAACACTTGCACCAAGTAACAAAGACATACACTGACACCAAGTAACAAAGACATGCACTGACACCAAGTCACAAAGACAGACACTGACACCCAGTAACAAAGACTAACACTGACACCAAGTAACGAAGACGGACACTGACACCCAGTAACAAAGACATACAATGACACCACGTCACAAAGACATACACTGACACAAAGTAACAAAGACATACACTGACACCAAGTAACAAAGACATACACTTACACCAAGTAACACAGACATACACTGACACCAAGGAACAATGACATTCAATTACATCAAGTAACAAAGACGCACACTTACAACAAGTAACACAGACAGACACTGACACCAAGTAACAAAGACATACACTGATACCGAGTGACACAGACAAACATTTACACCAAGTAACACAAACTCTCACTTACACCCAGGAACAAAGACATACACTGACACCAACTAACAAAGACATACAATTACACCAAGTAACACAGACACACACTTATACCAAGTAACACAGACATACACTGACACCAAGTAACAAAGACATACACTGTTACCCAGTAACACAGACACACACTTACACCAAGTAACAAAGACATACACTGATACCAAGTAACACAGACACACACTTACACCAAGTAACACAGACACACACTTACACCAAGTAACAAAGACATACAATGACACCAAGTAACAAAGACATACAATTACACCAAGTAACAAAGACACACACTTACACCAAGTAACACAGACATACACTGTCACCATGAAGCAAAGACATGCACTGATACCCAGTAACACAGACACACACTTACACCAAGTAACAAAGATATACACTGATACCCCGTAACACAGACATACACTTACACCAAGTAACAAAGACATACACTGACACCAAGTAACAAAGACATGCACTGACACCAAGTAACACAGACATGCACTTACACCAAGTAACACAGACATACACTGACACCAATTAAGAAAGACATACAATTATACCAAGTAACAAAGACACACACTTACACCAATTAACACAGACGTACACTGTCACCATGTAGCAAAGACATGCACTGATACCCAGTAACACAGACACACACTTACACCAAGTAACAAAGACATACACTGACACCAGGTAACACAGACATACACTGACAGCAAGTCACAAAGACAGACACTGACACCCAGTAACAAAGACAAACACTGACACCAAGTAACGAAGACGGACACTAACACCCAGTAACTAAGACAGACAATGACACCATGTCACAAAGACATACACTGACACCAAGTAACAAAGACATACACTTACACCAAGTGACACAGACATACACTGGCACCAAGGAACAAAGACATACAATTACATCAAGTAACAAAGACACACACTTGCACCAAGTAACACAGACATACACTGACACCAAGTAACAAAGACATACACTGTTACCCAGCAACACAGACACACACTTACACCAAGTAACAAAGACATACACTGATACCCAGTAACACAGACACACACCGGGCGGCACATTGGCACAGTGGTTAGCAGCCTCACAGCTCCAGGGACCCAGGCTCGATTCTGGGTACTGCCTGTGCGGAGTTTGCATGTTCTCCCTGTGTCTGTGTGAGTTTCCTCCGGGTGCTCCGGTTTCCTCCCACATGCCAAAGACTTGCAGGCAGATAGGTTAATTGGCCATTATAAATTGACCCTGGTATAGGTAGGTGGTAGGGAAATATATAGGGACAGGTGGGGATGTGACAGGAATACGGGATCAGTGTAGGATTAGTATAAATGGGTGGTTGATGTTCGGCACAGACTCGGTTGGCCGAAGGGCCTGTTTCAGTGCTGTATCACTAAACTAAATACTGACACCCAGTAACACAAACAAACACACACTGACACCCAGTAATATAGAGAAACACTGATACACAGTAACAAAGACATACACTGACACACAGACACACTCTGTCACCAATTAACAAAGTCATACACTGACACCCAGTAACAAAGACATACACTGACACCGAGTCACAAAGACATACACTGATAACCAGTAACATAGACACACACTTACACCAAGTAACAACGACATACACTGACACCAAGTAACAACGACATACACTTACACCAAGTAACAAAGACATACACTGACACCAAGTAACAAAGACATACACTGATACCCAGTAACACAGACACACACTGACACCAAGTAACAAAGACATACACTGACACCAAGTAACAAAGGCATACACTTACACCAAGTAACAAAGACACACACTTACACCAAGTAACACAGACATACACTGACACCAAGTAACAAAGACATACACTTACACCAAGTATTTTGACATACACTGACACCAAGTAAGAAAGACAAACACTGATACCCAGTAACACAGACACACACTTACACCTGTAACAAAGACATACAATGTCACCAAGTCACAAAGACACACACTGACACCCAGTAACAAAGACATACACTGACACCAAGTCACAAAGACATACACTGATACCCAGTAACACAGACACACTCTTACACCAAGTAATACAGACATACACTGATACCCAGTAACACAGACACACACTTACACCAAGTAACACAGAAATACATTGACACCAAGTAACAATGACATACACTGATACCCAGTAACAAAGACACACACTTACACCAAGTAACACAGACATACACTGACACCAATTAAGAAAGACATACAATTACACCAAGTAACAAAGGCACACACTTACACCAAGAGTTTTGACATACACTGACACCCAGTAACAAAGACATACACTGATACCGAGTGACACAGACACACACTTACACAAGTAACACAAACACTCACTTGCACCCAGTAACAAAGACATACACTGACACCAAGTAACAAAGACATACACTGTTACCCAGTAACAGAGACACACACTTACACAAAGTAACAAAGACATACACTGATAAACAAGTAACACAGACACACACTTACACCAAGTAACACAGACACACACTTACACCAAGTAACAAAGACAAACACTGACACCAAGTAACACAGACATACACTTACACCAAGTAACAAAGACATACACTGACACCAAGTAACAAAGACATACAATTACACCAAGTAACAAAGACACACACTTGCACCAAGTAACAAAGACATACACTGACACCAAGTAACAAAGACATGCACTGACACCAAGTCACAAAGACAGACACTGACACCCAGTAACAAAGACATACACTTACACCAAGTAACACAGACATACACTGACAGCAAGTAACAAAGACAAACACTGTTACCCAGTAACACAGACACACACTTACACCAAGTAACAAAGACATACACTGATACCAAGTAACACAGACACACACTTACACCAAGTAACACAGACACACACTTACACCAAGTAACAAAGACATACACTGACACCAAGTAACACAGACATACACTTACACCAAGTAACAAAGTCACACACTTACACCAAGTAACACAGACAAACACTGACACCAAGTAACAAAGACAAACACTGTTACCCAGTAACACAGACACACACTTACACCAAGTAACAAAGACATACACTGAAACCAAGTAACACAGACACACACTTACACCAAGTAACACAGACACACACTTACACCAAGTAACAAAGACATACACTGACACCAAGTAACACAGACATGCACTTACACCAAGTAACACAGACATACACTGACACCAAGTAACAAAGACATACAATTACACCAAGTAACAAAGACACACACTTACACCAAGTAACACAGACATACCCTGTCACCATGTAGCAAAGACATGCACTGATACCCAGTAACACAGACACACACTTACACCAAGTAACAAAGATATACACTGATACCCCGAAACACAGACACACACTTACACCAAGTAACAAAGACATACACTGACACCAAGTAACAAAGACATGCACTGACACCAAGTCACAAAGACAGACACTGACACCCAGTGACAAAGACAAACACTGACACCAAGTAACGAAGACGGACACTGACACCCAGTAACAAAGACAGACAATGACACCACGTCACAAAGACATACACTGACACCAAGTAACAAAGACATACACTGACACCAAGTAACACAGACATACACTTATACCAAGTAACAAAGACACACACTTACACCAAGTAACGCAGACATACACTGACACCAAGTAACAAAGACTTACACTGATACCCAGTAACACAGACACACACCGGGCGGCACATTGGCACAGTGGTTATCAGCCTCACAGCTCCAGGGACCCGTGCTCGATTCTGGGTACTACCTGTGCGGAGTTTGCAAGTTCTCCCTGTGTCTGCGTGGGTTTCCTCCGGGTGCTCCGGTTTCCTCCCACATGCCAAAGACTTGCAGGTTGATAGGTTAATTGGCCATTATAAGTTGACCCTTGTATAGGCAGGTGGGGATGTGATAGGAATACGGGATTAGTGTAGGATTAGTATAAATGTGTGGTTGATGGTTGGCACAGACTCGGTTGGCCGAAGGGCCTGTTTCAGTGCTGTATCACTAAACTAAATACTGACACCCAGCAACACAAACAAACACACACTGACACCCAGTAACATAGAGAAACACTGATACACAGTAACAAAGACATAAACTGACACACAGACACGCACTGTCACCAAGTAACAAAGACATACACTGACACCCAGTAACCAAGACATACACTGACACCGAGTCACAAAGACATACACTGACACCAAGTATCAAAGACATAAATTACACCAAGTAACAAAGACATACACTGACACCAAGTAACAAAGACTTACACTGATACCCAGTAACACAGACACCCACTGACACCAAGTAACAAAGACATACACTGACACCAAGTAACAAAGGCATACACTTACACCAAGTAACACAGACATACACTGACACCAAGTAACAAAGAGATACAATTACACCAAGTAACAAAGACACACACTTACACCAAGTAACACAGACATACTCTGTCACCATGTAGCAAAGACATGCACTGATACCCAGTAACACAGACACACACTTACACCAAGTAACAAAGATATACACTGATACCCCGAAACACAGACACACACTTACACCAAGTAACAAAGACATACACTGACACCGAGTCACAAAGACATACACTGACAACAAGTATCAAAGACATAAATTACACCAAGTAACAAAGACATACACTGACACCAAGTAACAAAGACATACGCTGATACCCAGTAGCACAGACACCCACTTACACCAAGTATCAAAGACACACACTTACCCCAAGTAACACATACATACACTGACACCAAGTATCAAAGACAGACAATTACACCAAGTAACAAAGACATACACTTACACCAATTATTTTGACATACACTGACACCAAGTAAGAAAGACATACACTGATACCCAGTAACACAGACACACACTTACACCAGTAACACAGACATACAATGACACCAAGTCACAAAGACACGCACTGACACCCAGTAACAAAGACATACACTGACACCAAGTCACAAAGACATACACTGATACCCAGTAACACAGACACACTCTTACACCAAGTAACACAGACATACCCTGATACCCAGTAACGCAGACACACACTTACACCAAGTAACACAGACATACACTGACAACAAGTAACAAAGACATACACTAGTACCAAGTAACACAGACACACACTTACACCAAGTAACAAAGACATACACTGACACCAAGTCACAAAGACACACACTGACACCCAGTTACAAGCCATACACTGACACCAAATATTTTGACATCCACTGACACCAAGTAACAATGACATACACTGATACCCAGTAAAACAGACACACACTTACACCAAGTAACAAAGACATACAATTACACCAAGTAACAAAGACACACACTTACACCAAGTAACACAGACATACAATGTCACCATGTAGCAAAGACATGCACTGATACCCAGTAACACAGACACACTTGCACCAAGTAACAAAGATATACACTGATACCCCGTAACACAGACACACACTTACACCAAGTAACAAAGACATACACTGACACCAAGTAACAAAGACATGCACTGACACCAAGTCACAAAGACAGACATTGACACCCAGTAACAAAGACAAACACTGACACCAAGTAACGAAGACGGACACTGACACCCAGTAACAAAGACAGACAATGACACCACGTCACAAAGACATGCACTGACACCAAGTAACAAAGACATACACTGACACCAAGTAACAAAGACATACACTTACACCAAGTAACACAGACATACACTGACACCAAGGAACAACGACATTCAATTACATCAAGTAACCAAGACGCACACTTACACCAAGTAACACAGACATACACTGACACCAAGTAACAAAGACTTACACTGATACCCAGTAACACAGACACACACCGGGCGGCACATTGGCACAGTGGTTATCAGCCTCACAGCTCCAGGGACCCGGGCTCGATTCTGGGTACTACCTGTGCGGAGTTTGCAAGTTCTCCCTGTGTCTGCGTGAGTTTCCTCCGGGTGCTCCGGTTTCCTCCCACATGCCAAAGACTTGCAGGTTGATAGGTTAATTGGCCATTATAAATTGACCCTAGTATAGGCAGGTGGTAGGGAAATATATAGGGACAGGTGGGGATGAGATAGGAATACGGGATTAGTGTAGGATTAGTATAAATGTGTGGTTGATGGTTGGCACAGACTCGGTTGGCCGAAGGGCCTGTTTCAGTGCTGTATCACTAAACTAAATACTGACACCCAGCAACACAAACAAACACACACTGACACCCAGTAACATAGAGAAACACTGATACACAGTAACAAAGACATAAACTGACACACAGACACACACTGTCACCAAGTAACAAAGACATACACTGACACCCAGTAACACAGACACCCACTGACACCGAGTCACAAAGACATACACTGACACCAAGTATCAAAGACATAAATTACACCAAGTAACAAAGACATACACTGACACCAAGTAACAAAGACATACACTGATACCCAGTAACACAGACACCCACTGACACCAAGTAACAAAGACATACACTTACACCAAGTAACAAAGACACACACTTACACCAAGTAACACATACATACACTGACACCAAGTATCAAAGAAGACAATTACACCAAGTAACAAAGACATACACTGACACCAAGTAAGAAAGACATACACTGATACCCAGTAACACAGACACACACTTACACCAGTAACACAGACATACAATGACACCAAGTCACAAAGACACGCACTGACACCCTGTAACAAAGACATACACTGACACCAAGTCACAAAGACATACACTGATACCCAGTAACACAGACACACTCTTACACAATGTAACACAGACATACACTGATACCCAGTAACGCAGACACACACTTACACCAAGTAAAACAGACATACACTGACACCAAGTAACAAAGACATACACTAGTACCCAGTAACACAGACACACACTTACACCAAGTAACAAAGACATACACTGACACCAAGTCACAAAGACACACACTGACACCCAGTAACAAGCCATACACTGACACCAAATATTTTGACATCCACTGACACCAAGTAACAATGACATACACTGATACCCAGTAACACAGACACACACTTACACCAAGTAACAAAGACATACAATTACACCAAGTAACAAAGACACACACTTACACCAAGTAACACAGACATACACTGTCACCATGTAGCAAAGACATGCACTGATACCCAGTAACACAGACACACACTTACACCAAGTAACAAAGATATACACTGATACCCCGTAACACAGACACACACTTAAACCAAGTAACAAAGACATACACTGACACCAAGTAACAAAGACATACACTGACACCAAGTAACAAAGACATGCACTGACACCAAGTCACAAAGACAGACACTGACACCCAGTAACAAAGATAAACACTGACACCAAGTAACGAAGACGGACACTGACACCCAGTAACAAAGACAGACAATGACACCACGTCACAAAGACATACACTGACACCAAGTAACACAGACATACACTGACACCAAGGAACAACGACATTCAATTACATCAAGTAACAAAGACGCACACTTACACCAAGTAACACAGTCACACACTGACACCAAGTAACAAAGACTTACACTGATACCCAGTAACACAGACACACACCGGGCGGCACATTGGCACAGTGGTTATCAGCCTCACAGCTCCAGGGACCCGGGCTCGATTCTGGGTACTACCTGTGCGGAGTTTGCAAGTTCTCCCTGTGTCTTCGTGGGTTTCCTCCGGGTGCTCCGGTTTCCTCCCACATGCCAAAGACTTGCAGGTTGATAGGTTAATTGGCCATTATAAGTTGACCCTAGCATAGGCAGGTGGGGATGTGATAGGAATACGGGATTAGTGTAGGATTAGTATAAATGTGTGGTTGATGGTTGGCACAGACTCGGTTGGCCGAAGGGCCTGTTTCAGTGCTGTATCACTAAACTAAATACTGACACCCAGCAACACAAACAAACACACACTGACACCCAGTAACATAGAGAAACACTGATACACAGTAACAAAGACATAAACTGACACACAGACACACACTGTCACCAAGTAACAAAGACATACACTGACACCGAGTCACAAAGACATACACTGACACCAAGTATCAAAGACATAAATTACACCAAGTAACAAAGACATACACTGACACCAAGTAACAAAGACATACACTGATACCCAGTAGCACAGACACCCACTTACACCAAGTATCAAAGACACACACTTACACCAAGTAACACATACATACACTGACACCAAGTATCAAAGACAGACAATTACACCAAGTAACAAAGACATACACTTACACCAATTATTTTGACATACACTGACACCAAGTAAGAAAGACATACACTGATACCCAGTCACAGAGACACACACTTACACCAGTAACACAGACATACAATGACACCAAGTCACAAAGACACGCACTGACACCCAGTAACAAAGACATACACTGACACCAAGTCACAAAGACATACACTGATACCCAGTAACACAGACACACTCTTACACCAAGTAACACAGACATACACTGATAGCCAGTAACGCAGACACACACTTACACCAAGTAACACAGACATACACTGACACCAAGTAACAAAGACATACACTAGTACCCAGTAACACAGACACACACTTACACCAAGTAACAAAGACATACACAGACACCAAGTCACAAAGACACACACTGACACCCAGTTATAAGCCATACACTGACACCAAATATTTTGACATCCACTGACACCAAGTAACAATGACATACACTGATACCCAGTAACACAGACACACACTTACACCAAGTAACAAAGACATACAATTACACCAAGTAACAAAGACACACACTTACACCAAGTAACACAGACATACACTGTCACCATGTAGCAAAGACATGCACTGATACCCAGTAACACAGACACACTTACACCAAGTAACAAAGATATAAACTGATACCCCGTAACACAGACACACACTTACACCAAGTAACAAAGACATACACTGACACCAAGTAGCAAAGACATGCACTGACACCAAGTCACAAAGACAGACACTGACACCCAGTAACAAAGACAAACACTGACACCAAGTAACGAAGACGGACACTGACACCCAGTAACAAAGACAGACAATGACACCACGTCACAAAGACATGCACTGACACCAAGTAACAAAGACATACACTGACACCAAGTAACAAAGACATACACTTACACCAAGTAACACAGACATACACTGACACCAAGGAACAACGACATTCAATTACATCAAGTAACCAAGACGCACACTTACACCAAGTAACACAGACATACACTGACACCAAGTAACAAAGACATACACTTACACCAAGTAACACAGACATACACTGACACCAAGGAACAACGACATTCAATTACATCAAGTAACCAAGACGCACACTTACACCAAGTAACACAGACATACACTGACACCAAGTAACAAAGACACACACAGGGCGGCACATTGGCACAGTGGTTATCAGCCTCACAGCTCCAGGGACCCGGGCTCGATTCTGGGTACTACCTGTGCGGAGTTTGCAAGTTCTCCCTGTGTCTGCGTGAGTTTCCTCCGGGTGCTCCGGTTTCCTCCCACATGCCAAAGACTTGCAGGTTGATAGGTTAATTGGCCATTATAAATTGACCCTAGTATAGGCAGGTGGTAGGGAAATATATAGGGACAGGTGGGGATGAGATAGGAATACGGGATTAGTGTAGGATTAGTATAAATGTGTGGTTGATGGTTGGCACAGACTCGGTTGGCCGAAGGGCCTGTTTCAGTGCTGTATCACTAAACTAAATACTGACACCCAGCAACACAAACAAACACACACTGACACCCAGTAACATAGAGAAACACTGATACACAGTAACAAAGACATAAACTGACAAACAGACACACACTGTCACCAAGTAACAAAGACATACACTGACACCCAGTAACAAAGACATACACTGACACCGAGTCACAAAGACATACACTGACACCAAGTATCAAAGACATAAATTACATAAAGTAACAAAGACATGCACTGACACCAAGTAACACATACATACACTGACACCAAGTATCAAAGACAGACAATTACACCAAGTAACAAAGACATACACTTACACCAAGTATTTTGACATACACTGACACCAAGTAAGAAAGACATACACTGATACCCAGTAACACAGACACACACTTACACCAGTAACACAGACATACAATGACACCAGGTCACAAAGACACGCACTGACACCCAGTAACAAAGACATGCACTGACACCAAGTCACAAAGACATACACTGATACCCAGTAACACAGACACACTCTTACACCAAGTAACACAGACATACACTGATACCCGGTAACGCAGACACACACTTACACCAAGTAACACAGACATACACTGACACCAAGTAACACAGACATACACTGATACCCGGTAACGCAGACACACACTTACACCAAGTAACACAGACATACACTGACACCAAGTAACAAAGACATACACTAGTACCCAGTAACACAGACACACACTTACACCAAGTAACAAAGACATACACTGACACCAAGTCACAAAGAAACACACTGACACCCAGTAACAAGCCATACACTGACAGCAAATATTTTGACATCCACTGACACCAAGTAACAATGACAAACACTGATACCCAGTAACACAGACACACACTTACACCAAGTAACAAAGACATACACTGACACAAAGTCACAAAGACATACACTGATACCCAGTAACACAGACACACACTTGCACCAAGTAACACAGACATACACTGACACCAAGTAACAAAGACATACACTTACACCAAGTAACACAGACATACACTGACACCAAGGAACAACGACATTCAATTACATCAAGTAACAAAGACGCACACTTACACCAAGTAACACAGACATACACTGACACCAAGTAACAAAGACTTACACTGATACCCAGTAACACAGACACACACCGGGCGGCACATTGGCACAGTGGTTATCAGCCTCACAGCTCCAGGGACCCGGGCTCGATTCTGGGTACTACCTGTGCGGAGTTTGCAAGTTCTCCCTGTGTCTGCGTGGGTTTCCTCCGGGTGCTCCGGTTTCCTCCCACATGCCAAAGACTTGCAGGTTGATAGGTTAATTGGCCATTATAAGTTGACCCTTGTATAGGCAGGTGGGGATGTGATAGGAATACGGGATTAGTGTCGGATTGGTATAAATGTGTGGTTGATGGTTGGCACAGACTCGGTTGGCCGAAGGGCCTGTTTCAGTGCTGTATCACTAAACTAAATACTGACACCCAGCAACACAAACAAACACACACTGACACCCAGTAACATAGAGAAACACTGATACACAGTAACAAAGACATAAACTGACACACAGACACACACTGTCACCAAGTAACAAAGACATACACTGACACCGAGTCACAAAGACATACACTGACACCAAGTATCAAAGACATAAATTACACCAAGTAACAAAGACATACACTGACACCAAGTAACAAAGACATACTCTGATACCCAGTAGCACAGACACCCACTTACACCAAGTATCAAAGACACACACTTACACCAAGTAACACATACATACACTGACACCAAGTATCAAAGACAGACAATTACACCAAGTAACAAAGACATACACTTACACCAATTATTTTGACATACACTGACACCAAGTAAGAAAGACAAACACTGATACCCAGTAACAGAGACACATACTTACACCAGTAACACAGACATACAATGACACCAAGTCACAAAGACACGCACTGACACCCAGTAACAAAGACATACACTGACACCAAGTCACAAAGACATACACTGATACCCAGTAACACAGACACACTCTTACACCAAGTAACACAGACATACACTGATAGCCAGTAACGCAGACACACACTTACACCAAGTAACACAGACATACACTGACACAAAGTAACAAAGACATACACTAGTACCCAGTAACACAGACACACACTTACACCAAGTAACAAAGACATACACTGACACCAAGTCACAAAGACACACACTGACACCCAGTTATAAGCCATACACTGACACCAAATATTTTGACATCCACTGACACCAAGTATCAATGACATACACTGATACCCAGTAACACAGACACACACTTACACCAAGTAACAAAGACATACAATTACACCAAGTAACAAAGACACACACTTACACCAAGTAACACAGACATACACTGTCACCATGTAGCAAAGACATGCACTGATACCCAGTAACACAGACACACTTACAACAAGTAACAAAGATATACACTGATACCCCGTAACACAGACACACACTTACACCAAGTAACAAAGACATACACTGACACCAAGTAGCAAAGACATGCACTGACACCAAGTCACAAAGACAGACACTGACACCCAGTAACAAAGACAAACACTGACACCAAGTAACGAAGACGGACACTGACACCCTGTAACAAAGACAGACAATGGCACCACGTCACAAAGACATGCACTGACACCAAGTAACAAAGACATACACTGACACCAAGTAACAAAGACATACACTTACACCAAGTAACACAGACATACACTGACACCAAGGAACAACGACATTCAATTACATCAAGTAACCAAGACGCACACTTACACCAAGTAACACAGACATACACTGACACCAAGTAACAAAGACTTACACTGATACCCAGTAACACAGACACACACAGGGCGGCACATTGGCACAGTGGTTATCAGCCTCACAATCCAGGGACCCGGGCTCGATTCTGGGTACTACCTGTGCGGAGTTTGCAAGTTCTCCCTGTGTCTGCGTGAGTTTCCTCCGGGTGCTCCGGTTTCCTCCCACATGCCAAAGACTTGCAGGTTGATAGGTTAATTGGCCATTATAAATTGACCCTAGTATAGGCAGGTGGTAGGGAAATATATAGGGACAGGTGGGGATGAGATAGGAATACGGGATTAGTGTAGGATTAGTATAAATGTGTGGTTGATGGTTGGCACAGACACGGTTGGCCGAAGGGCCTGTTTCAGTGCTGTATCACTAAACTAAATACTGACACCCAGCAACACAAACAAACACACACTGACATCCAGTAACATAGAGAAACACTGATACACAGTAACAAAGACATAAACTGACAAACAGACACACACTGTCACCAAGTAACAAAGACATACACTGACACCCAGTAACAAAGACATACACTGACACCGAGTCACAAAGACATACACTGACACCAAGTATCAAAGACATAAATTACACCAAGTAACAAAGACATGCACTGACACCAAGTAACACATACATACACTGACACCAAGTATCAAAGACAGACAATTACACCAAGTAACAAAGACATACACTTACACCAAGTATTTTGACATACACTGACACCAAGTAAGAAAGACATACACTGATACCCAGTAACACAGACACACACTTACACCAGTAACACAGACATACAATGACACCAAGTCACAAAGACACGCACTGACACCCAGTAACAAAGACATGCACTGACACCAAGTCACAAAGACATACACTGATACCCAGTAACACAGACACACTCTTACACCAAGTAACACAGACATACACTGATACCCAGTAACGCAGACACACACTTACACCAAGTAACACAGACATACACTGACACCAAGTAACAAAGACATACACTAGTACCCAGTAACACAGACACACACTGACACCCAGTAACAAGCCATACACTGACACCAAATATTTTGACATCCACTGACACCAAGTAACAATGACAAACACTGATACCCAGTAACACAGACACACACTTACACCAAGTAACAAAGACATACACTGACACAAAGTCACAAAGACATACACTGATACCCAGTAACACAGACACACACTTGCACCAAGTAACACAGACATACACTGACACCAAGTAACAAATACGCACACTTACACCAAGTAACACAGACATACACTGACACCAAGTAAGAAAGACTTACACTGATACCCAGTAACACAGACACACACCGGGCGGCACATTGGCACAGTGGTTATCAGCCTCACAGCTCCAGGGACCCGGGCTCGATTCTGGGTACGACCTGTGCGGAGTTTGCAAGTTCTCCCTGTGTCTGCGTGAGTTTCCTCCGGGTGCTCCGGTTTCCTCCCACATGCCAAAGACTTGCAGGTTGATAGGTTAATTGGCCATTATAAATTGACCCGAGCATCGGCAGGTGGGAGGGAAATATATCGGGACAGGTGGGGATGTGATAGGAATACGGGATTAGTGCAGGATTAGAGTAAATGTGTGGTTGATGGTCGGCACAGACTCGGTTGGCCGAAGGGCCTGTTTCAGTGCTGTATCACTAAACTAAACACTGACACCCAGCAACACAAAAAAACAAACACTGACACCCAGGAACATAGAGAAGCACTGATACACAGTAACAAAGACATACACTGACACACAGACACACACTGTCACCAAGTAACAAAGACATACACTGACACCCAGTAACAAAGAAATACACTGACACCGAGTCACAAAGACATACACTGACACCAAGTATCAAAGACATAAATTACACCAAGTAACAAAGACATACACTGACACCAAGTAACAAAGACATACACTGATACCCAGCAACACAGACACCCACTGACACCAAGTAACAAAGACATACACTGACACCAAGTAACAAAGGCATACACTTACACCAAGTAACAAAGACACACACTTACACCAAGTAACACATACATACACTGACACCAAGTATCAAGGACAGACAATTACACCAAGTAACAAAGACATACACGTACACCAAGTATTTTGACATACACTGACACCAAGTAAGAAAGACATACACTGATACCCAGTAACACAGACACACTTACACCAGTAACACAGACATACAATGACACCAAGTCACAAAGACACGCACTGACACCCAGTAACAAAGACATACAGTGACACCAAGTCACAAAGACATACACTGATACCCAGTAACACAGACACACTCTTACACCAGTAACACAGACATACAATGACACCAAGTCACAAAGACACGCACTTACACCAAGTAACAAAGACATACACTGACACCAAGTAACAAAGACATAAACTGACACCCAGTAACACAGACACACACGGACACCCAATAACACAGACACACACTTACACCAAGTAACAAAGACATACATTGACACAAAGTAACAAAGACATACACTGATACCCAGTAACACAGGCACACACTGACACCAAGTTACAAAGGCATACAATGACACCAAGTAACAAAGACATACACTGATACCCAGTAACACAGACACACACTGACACCAAGTAACAAAGACATACACTGACACCAAGTAACAAAGGCATACACTTACACCAAGTAACAAAGACACACACTTACACCAAGTAACACAGACATACACTAAAACAAAGTAACACAGACAAACACTTACACAAGTATTTTGACATGCACTGACACCAAGTAAGAAAGACATACACTGATACCCAGTAACACAGACACACACTTACACCAGTAACACAGACATACAATGACACCAAGTCACAAAGACACGCACTGACACCAAGTAACAAAGACATACACTGACACCAAGTCACAAAGACATACACTGACACCAAGTAACAATGACATACAATGATACCCAGTAACACAGACATACACTGAAACCAAGTAACAAAGACATAAACTGACACCCAGTAACACAGACACACACGGACACCAAGTAACACAGACACACACTGACACCCAGTAACACAGACACACACTTACACCAAGTAACAAAGACATACACTGACACGAAGTAACAAAGACATACACTTACACCAAGTAACAAAGACATACACTGACACCAAGTAACAAAGACATACACTGATACCCAGTAACACAGACACACACTTACACCAAGTAGCAAAGACAAACACTGATACCCAGTAACACAGACACACACTTACACCAAGTAGCACAGACATACACTGACACCAAGCAACAAAGACATACACTGATACCCAGTAACACAGACACACACTTACACCAAGTAACAAAGACATAAACTGACACCCAGTAACACAGACACACACTGACACCAAGAAACAAAGACACACACTTACACCAAGTAACACAGACACACACTGACACCCAATAACACAGACACACACTTACACCAAGTAACAAAGACATACACTGACACCAAGTAACAAAGACATACACTTACACCAAGTAACAAAGACATACACTGATACCCAGTAACACAGGCACACACTGTGAGGGGGGGGGGGGGGGCGCGGGTGGCGGGGGGCACATTGGAGCAGTGGTTCGCACCGCAGCCTCACAGCTCCAGGGACCCGGGTTCGATTCTGGCCACTGCCTGCGCGGCGTTTGCAAGTTCTCCCTGTGTCTGCGAGAGTTTCCTCCGGGTGCTCCGGTTTCCTCCCACATGCCAAAGACTTGCAGGTTGATCGGTTAATTGGCCATCATAAATTGCCCCTGGTATAGGTAGGTGGTAGGGAAATATATAGGGACAGGTGGGGATGTGATAGAAATACGGGATTAGTGTAGGATTAGTATAAATGTTTGGTTGATGGTTGGCACAGACTCGGTGGGCCGAAAGGCCTGTTTAAGTGGTGTATCTCAAAACTAAACTAAATACTGACACCTAGTGTCACAGACACACACTGACAGCCAGTAACACAAACAAACACACACTGACACCCAGGAACACAGAGAACCTCTGATAAACAGTAACAAAGACACACACTGACACCCAGTAACAAAGACATACACTGACACCAAGTAACAAAGACATACATTGATACTAAGTCACAAAGACATACACTGATACCCAGTAACACAGACACACACTGACACCAAGGAACAAAGACATACACTGACACCAAGTAACAAAGGCATCCACTTACACCAAGTAACAAAGACATACACTTACATCAAGTATTTTGATATACACTGACACCAAGTAACAAAGACATACACTGATACCCAGCAACACAGACACACACTTACACCCAGTAACATAGACACGCACTTACACCAAGTAACAAAGACATACACTGAAACCCAGTAACACAGACACACACGGACACCAAGTAACACAGACACACACTGACACCCAGTAACACAGACACACACTTACACCAAGTAACAAAGACATACACTGACACCAAGTAACAAAGACATACACTTACACCAAGTAACAAAGACATACACTGACACCAAGTAACAAAGACATACACTGACACCCAGTAAAACAGACACACACTTACACCAAGTAACAAAGACAGACCCTGATACCCAGTAACACAGACACACACTTACACCATGTAACACAGACATACACTGACGCCAGGTAACAAAGACATACACTGACTCCAAGTAACAAAGGCATACACTTACACCAAGTAACAAAGACACACACTTACACCAAGTAACACAGCCATACACTGACACCAAGTAGCAAAGACAGACAATTACACCAAGTAACAAAGACATACACTTACACCAAGTATTTTGACATACACTGACACCAAGTAACAAAGACATACACTGATACCCAGTAACACAGACACACACTTACACCCAGTAACAAAGACATACACTGAAACCCAGTAACACAGACACACACGGACACCAAGTAACACAGACACACACTGACACCCAGTAACACAGACATACACTGACAACAAGTAACAAAGACATACACTGACTCCAAGTAACAAAGACATACACTTACACAAAGTAACAAAGACATACACTGATACCCAGTAACACAGACACACACTTACACCAAGTAACAAATACATACACAGATACCCAGTAACACAGACACACACTTACACCATGTAACACAGACATGCACTGACACCAGGTAACAAAGACAGACAATTACAGCAAGTAACAAAGACATACACTTACACCAAGTATTTTGACATACACTGACACCAAGTAACAAAGACATACACTGATACCCAGTAACACAGACACACACTGACACCAAGTCACAAAGACATACACTGACACCAAGTAACAAAGACATACACTTACACCAAGTAACAAAGACATACACTGACACCAAGTAACAAAGACATACACTGATACCCAGTAACACAGACACACACTTACACCAAGTAACAAATACATACACAGATACCCAGTAACACAGACACACACTTACACCATGTCACACAGACATACACTGACACCAAGTAACAAAGACATACACTTACACCAAGTAACAAAGAAATACACTGACACCCTGTAACAAAGACATACGCTGATACCCAGTAACACAGACACACTCTTACACCAAGTAACAAAGACATACACTGATACCCAGTAACACAGACACACACTTACACCATGTAACACAGACATACGCTTCCACCAAGTAACAAAGACACACACTTACACCAAGTAACACAGACATACAATGACACCAGGTAACAAAGACAGACAATTAAACCACGTAACAAAGACATACACTTACACCAAGTATTTTGACATACACTGACACCAAGTAACAAAGACATACACTGATACCCAGTAACACAGACAAACACTTACACCAAGTAACAAAGACATACACTGACACAAAGTCACAAAGACACACACTGACACCCAGTAACAAAGACATACACTTACACCAAGTAACAATGACATACACTGATTCCCAGTAACACAGACACACATTTACACCATGTAACACAGACATACAATGGCACCAAGTAACAAAGACATACACTGATCCCCAGTAACACAGACACACACTTACACCAAGTAACAAAGACAGACACTGATACCGAGTAACACAGACACGCACTTACACCATGTTACAAAGACATACACTGACACCAGGTAACAAAGACATTCACTGACACCCAGTAACACAGACACACACAGACAGCAAGTAACACAGACACACACTGACACCCAGTAACACAGACACACACTTACACCAAGTAACAAAGACATACACTGACACCAAGTAACAAAGACATACACTTACACCAAGTAACAAAGACATACACTGACACCAAGTAACAAAGACATACACTGATATCCAGTAACACAGACACACACTTACACCAAGTAACAAAGACATACACTGATACCCAGTAGCACAGACACACACTTACACCATGTAACACAGACATACACTGACACCAAGTAACAAAGACATACACTGACACCAAGTAACAAAGACATACACTTACACCAAGTAACAAAGACATACACTGACACCAAGTAACAAAGACATACACTGATACCCAGTAACACAGACACACACTTACACCAAGTAACAAAGACATACACTGATTCCCAGTAACACAGACACACATTTACACCATGTAACACAGACATACGCTTGCACCAAGTAAATAAGACACACACTTACACCAAGTAACACAGACATACGCTGACACCAGGTAACAAAGACAGACAATTAAACCAAGTAACAAAGACATACACTTCCACCAAGTATTTTGACATACACTTACACCAAGTAACACAGACATACACTGATACCCAGTAACACAGACACACACTTACACCAAGTAACAAAGACATACACTGACACGATGTCACAAAGACACACACTGACACCCAGTAACAAAGACATACACTGACACCCAGTAACACAGACACACACTTACACCAAGTAACAAAGACATACCCTGACACCAAGTCACAAAGACACACACTGGCACCCAGTAACAAAGACATACACTGACACCAAGTCACAAAGACATACACTGACACCAGGTAACAAAGACAGACAATTACACCAAGTAACAAAGACATACAATTACACCAAGTATTTTGACATACACTGACACCAAGTAACAAAGACATACACTGACACCAAGTCACAAAGACACACACTGACACCCAGTAACAAAGACATACACTGACAGCAAGTCACAAAGACATACACTTACACCAAGTAACAATGACATACGCTTGCACCAAGTAACAAAGACACACACTGACACCAAGTGACAAAGATAGACACTGATACCCAGTAACACAGAAACGCACTTACACCATCTAACAAAGACATACACTGACACCCAGTAACACAGACACACACGGACACCAAGTAACACAGACACACACTGACACCCAGTAACACAGACACACACTTACACCAAGTAACAAAGACATACACTGACACCAAGTAACAAAGACATACACTTACACCAAGCAACAAAGACATACACTGACACCAAGTAACAAAGACTTTCACTGATACCCAGTAACACAGACACACACTTACACCATGTAACACAGACATACACTGACACCAAGTAACAAAGACATACACTGATACCCAGTAACACAGACACACACTTACACCAAGTAACAAAGACATACACTGATACCCAGTAACACAGACACACACTTACACCATGTAACACAGACATACGCTTACACTAAGTAACAAAGACACACACTGATACCAAGTCACAAAGACACACACTGACACCCAGTAACAAAGACATACAATGACACCAAGTAACAAAGACAGACACTGATACCCAGTAACACAGAAACGCACTTACACCATGTAACAAAGACATACACTGACACCAGGTAACAAAGACATTCACACTGACACCCTGTAACACAGACACACACGGACACCAAGTAACACAGACACACACTGACACCCAGTAACACAGACACACACTTACACCAAGTAACAAAGACATACACTGACACGAAGTAACAAAGACATACACTTACACCAAGTAACAAAGACATACACTGACACCAAGTAACAAAGACATACACTGATACCCAGTAACACAGACACACACTTACACCAAGTAGCAAAGACAAACACTGATACCCAGTAACACAGACACACACTTACACCAAGTAGCACAGACATACACTGACACCAAGCAACAAAGACATACACTGATACCCAGTAACACAGACACACACTTACACCAAGTAACAAAGACATAAACTGACACCCAGTAACACAGACACACACGGACACCAAGAAACAAAGACACACACTTACACCAAGTAACACAGACACACACTGACACCCAATAACACAGACACACACTTACACCAAGTAACAAAGACATACACTGACACCAAGTAACAAAGACATACACTTACACCAAGTAACAAAGACATACACTGATACCCAGTAACACAGGCACACACTGTGGGGCGGGGGGGCGCGGGTGGCGGGGGGCACATTGGAGCAGTGGTTCGCACCGCAGCCTCACAGCTCCAGGGACCCGGGTTCGATTCTGGCCACTGCCTGCGCGGCGTTTGCAAGTTCTCCCTGTGTCTGCGAGAGTTTCCTCCGGGTGCTCCGGTTTCCTCCCACATGCCAAAGACTTGCAGGTTGATCGGTTAATTGGCCATCATAAATTGCCCCTGGTATAGGTAGGTGGTAGGGAAATATATAGGGACAGGTGGGGATGTGATAGAAATACGGGATTAGTGTAGGATTAGTATAAATGTTTGGTTGATGGTTGGCACAGACTCGGTGGGCCGAAAGGCCTGTTTAAGTGGTGTATCTCAAAACTAAACTAAATACTGACACCTAGTGTCACAGACACACACTGACAGCCAGTAACACAAACAAACACACACTGACACCCAGGAACACAGAGAACCACTGATAAACAGTAACAAAGACACACACTGACACCCAGTAACAAAGACATACACTGACACCAAGTAACAAAGACATACATTGATACTAAGTCACAAAGACATACACTGATACCCAGTAACACAGACACACACTGACACCAAGGAACAAAGACATACACTGACACCAAGTAACAAAGGCATCCACTTACACCAAGTAACAAAGACATACACTTACATCAAGTATTTTGATATACACTGACACCAAGTAACAAAGACATACACTGATACCCAGCAACACAGACACACACTTACACCCAGTAACATAGACACGCACTTACACCAAGTAACAAAGACATACACTGAAACCCAGTAACACAGACACACACGGACACCAAGTAACACAGACACACACTGACACCCAGTAACACAGACACACACTTACACCAAGTAACAAAGACATACACTTACACCAAGTAACAAAGACATACACTGACACCAAGTAACAAAGACATACACTGACACCCAGTAAAACAGACACACACTTACACCAAGTAACAAAGACAGACGCTGATACCCAGTAACACAGACACACACTTACACCATGTAACACAGACATACACTGACGCCAGGTAACAAAGACATACACTGACTCCAAGTAACAAAGGCATACACTTACACCAAGTAACAAAGACACACACTTACACCAAGTAACACAGCCATACACTGACACCAAGTAACAAAGACAGACAATTACACCAAGTAACAAAGACATACACTTACACCAAGTATTTTGACATACACTGACACCAAGTAACAAAGACATACACTGATACCCAGTAACACAGACACACACTTACACCCAGTAACAAAGACATACACTGAAACCCAGTAACACAGACACACACGGACACCAAGTAACACAGTCACACACTGACACCCAGTAACACAGACATACACTGACAACAAGTAACAAAGACATACACTGACTCCAAGTAACAAAGACATACACTTACACAAAGTAACAAAGACATACACTGATACCCAGTAACACAGACACACACTTACACCAAGTAACAAATACATACACAGATACCCAGTAACACAGACACACACTTACACCATGTAACACAGACATGCACTGACACCAGGTAACAAAGACAGACAATTACAGCAAGTAACAAAGACATACACTTACACCAAGTATTTTGACATACACTGACACCAAGTAACAAAGACATACACTGATACCCAGTAACACAGACACACACTGACACCAAGTCACAAAGACATACACTGACACCAAGTAACAAAGACATACACTTACACCAAGTAACAAAGACATACACTGACACCAAGTAACAAAGACATACACTGATACCCAGTAACACAGACACACACTTACACCAAGTAACAAATACATACACAGATACCCAGTAACACAGACACACACTTACACCATGTCACACAGACATACACTGACACCAAGTAACAAAGACATACACTGATACCCAGTAACACAGACACACACTTACACCAAGTAACAAAGAAATACACTGACACCCTGTAACAAAGACATACGCTGATACCCAGTAACACAGACACACTCTTACACCAAGTAACAAAGACATACACTGATACCCAGTAACACAGACACACACTTACACCATGTAACACAGACATACGCTTCCACCAAGTAACAAAGACACACACTTACAACAAGTAACACAGACATACAATGACACCAGGTAACAAAGACAGACAATTAAACCACGTAACAAAGACATACACTTACACAAAGTATTTTGACATACACTGACACCAAGTAACAAAGACATACACTGATACCCAGTAACACAGACAAACACTTACACCAAGTAACAAAGACATACACTGACACAAAGTCACAAAGACACACACTGACACCCAGTAACAAAGACATACACTTACACCAAGTAACAATGACATACACTGATTCCCAGTAACACAGACACACATTTACACCATGTAACACAGACATACAATGGCACCAAGTAACAAAGACATACACTGATCCCCAGTAACACAGACACACACTTACACCAAGTAACAAAGACAGACACTGATACCCAGTAACACAGACACGCACTTACACCATGTTACAAAGACATACACTGACACCAGGTAACAAAGACATTCACTGACACCCAGTAACACAGACACACACAGACAGCAAGTAACACAGACACACACTGACACCCAGTAACACAGACACACACTTACACCAAGTAACAAAGACATACACTGACACCAAGTAACAAAGACATACACTTACACCAAGTAACAAAGACATACACTGACACCAAGTAACAAAGACATACACTGATATCCAGTAACACAGACACACACTTACACCAAGTAACAAAGACATACACTGAAACCCAGTAACACAGACACACACGGACACCAAGTAACACAGACACACACTGACACCCAGTAACACAGACACACACTTACACCAAGTAACATAGACACGCACTTACACCAAGTAACAAAGACATACACTGAAACCCAGTAACACAGACACACACGGACACCAAGTAACACAGACACACACTGACACCCAGTAACACAGACACACACTTACACCAAGTAACAAAGACATACACTGACACCAAGTAACAAAGACATACACTTACACCAAGTAACAAAGACATACACTGACACCAAGTAACAAAGACATACACTGACACCCAGTAAAACAGACACACACTTACACCAAGTAACAAAGACAGACGCTGATACCCAGTAACACAGACACACACTTACACCATGTAACACAGACATACACTGACGCCAGGTAACAAAGACATACACTGATCCAAGTAACAAAGGCATACACTTACACCAAGTAACAAAGACACACACTTACACCAAGTAACACAGCCATACACTGACACCAAGTAACAAAGACAGACATTTACACCAAGTAACAAAGACATACACTTACACCAAGTATTTTGACATACACTGACACCAAGTAACAAAGACATACACTGATACCCAGTAACACAGACACACACTTACACCCAGTAACAAAGACATACACTGAAACCCAGTAACACAGACACACACGGACACCAAGTAACACAGACACACACTGACACCCAGTAACACAGACATACACTGACAACAAGTAACAAAGACATACACTGACTCCAAGTAACAAAGACATACACTTACACAAAGTAACAAAGACATACACTGATACCCAGTAACACAGACACACACTTACACCAAGTAACAAATACATACACAGATACCCAGTAACACAGACACACACTTACACCATGTAACACAGACATGCACTGACACCAGGTAACAAAGACAGACAATTACAGCAAGTAACAAAGACATACACTTACACCAAGTAACAAAGACATACACTGACACCAAGTAACAAAGACATACACTGATACCCAGTAACACAGACACACACTTACACCAAGTAACAAAGACATACACTGATTCCCAGTAACACAGACACACATTTACACCATGTAACACAGACATACGCTTGCACCAAGTAAATAAGACACACACTTACACCAAGTAACACAGACATACGCTGACACCAGGTAACAAAGACAGACAATTAAACCAAGTAACAAAGACATACACTTCCACCAAGTATTTTGACATACACTTACACCAAGTAACACAGACATACACTGATACCCAGTAACGCAGACACACACTTACACCAAGTAACAAAGACATACACTGACACGATGTCACAAAGACACACACTGACACCCAGTAACAAAGACATACACTGACACCCAGTAACAAAGACACACACTTACACCAAGTAACAAAGACATACCCTGACACCAAGTCACAAAGACACACACTGACACCCAGTAACAAAGACATACACGGACACCAAGTCACAAAGACATACACTGACACCAGGTAACAAAGACAGACAATTACACCAAGTAACAAAGACATACAATTACACCAAGTATTTTGACATACACTGACACGAAGTAACAAAGACATACACTGACACCAAGTCACAAAGACACACACTGACACCCAGTAACAAAGACATACACTGACAGCAAGTCACAAAGACATACACTTACACCAAGTAACAATGACATACGCTTGCACCAAGTAACAAAGACACACACTGACACCAAGTAACAAAGATAGACACTGATACCCAGTAACACAGAAACGCACTTACACCATCTAACAAAGACATACACTGACACCCAGTAACACAGACACACACGGACACCAAGTAACACAGACACACACTGACACCCAGTAACACAGACACACACTTACACCAAGTAACAAAGACATACACTGACACCAAGTAACAAAGACATACACTTACACCAAGCAACAAAGACATACACTGACACCAAGTAACAAAGACATACACTGATACCCAGTAACACAGACACACACTTACACCAAGTAACAAAGACATTCACTGATACCCAGTAACACAGACACACACTTACACCATGTAACACAGACATACACTGACACCAAGTAACAAAGACATACACTGATACCCAGTAACACAGACACACACTTACACCAAGTAACAAAGACATACACTGATACCCAGTAACACAGACACACACTTACACCATGTAACACAGACATACGCTTACACTAAGTAACAAAGACACACACTGATACCCAGTAACAAATACATACAATGACACCAAGTAACAAAGACAGACACTGATACCCAGTAACACAGAAACTCACTTACACCATGTAACAAAGACATACACTGACACCAGGTAACAAAGACATTCACACTGACACCCTGTAACACAGACACACACGGACACCAAGTAACACAGACACACACTGACACCCAGTAACACAGACACACACTTACACCAAGTAACAAAGACATACACTGACACCAAGAAACAAAGACATACACTGACACCAAGTAACAAAGACATACACTGACACCAAGTAACAAAGACATACACTGAAACCCAGTAACACAGAAACACACTTACACCAAGTAACAAACACATACACTGATACCCAGTAACACAGAAACACACTTACACCATGTAACACAGACATACACTGACACCAAGTAACAAAGACATACACTTTCACCAAGTAACAAAGACATACACTGACACCCAGTAACAAAGACATACACTGATACCCAGTAACACAGACACACACTTACACCAAGTAACAAAGACATACCCTGATACCCAGTAACACAGACACACACGTACACCATGTAACAAAGACATACGCTTACACTAAGGAGCAAAGACACACACTTACACCAAGTCACAAAGACACACACTGACACCAGGTAACAAAGACAGACAATTACAGCAAGTAACAAAGACATACACTTACACCAAGTATTTTGACATACACTGACACCAAGTAACAAAGACATACACTGATACCCAGTAACACAGACATACACTTACACCATGGAACACAGACATACGCTTACACTAAGTAACAAAGACACACACTGACACCAAGTCACAAAGACACACACTGACACCCAGTAACAAAGACATACACTGACACCAAGTCACAAAGACATACACTGATACCCAGTAACACAGTCACGCAGTTACAACAAGTAACACAGACATACACTGACACCAAGTAACAAAGACATACCCTGATACCCAGTAACACAGACACACACTTACACCATGTAACACAGACATACGCTTACACTAAGTAACAAAGACACACACTGACACCAAGTCACAAAGACACGCACTGACACCCAGTAACAAAGACATACACAGACACCAAGTCACAAAGACATACACTGATACCCAGTAACACAGTCACACAGTTACAACAAGTAACACAGACACACACTTACACCAAGTAACAAAGATAGACACTGATACCAAGAAACAAAGACATACACTTACACCAAGTAACAAAGACATACACTGATACCCAGTAACACAGAAACACACTCACACCAAGTAACAAAGACACGCACTTACACCAAGTAACACAGACATACACTGACACCAAGTAACAAAGACATACACTGTTACCCAGTAACACAGACACACACTTACACCAAGTAACAAAGACATACACTGATACGCAGTAACACAGAAACACACTCACACCAAGTAACAAAGACACACACTTACACCAAGTAACACAGACATACACTGACACCAAGTAACAAAGACATACACTGATACCCAGTAACACAGAAACACACTCACACCAAGTAACAAAGACACACACTTACACCAAGTAACACAGACATACACTGACACCAAGTAACAAAGACATACACTGATACCCAGTAACACAGACACACACCGGGCGGCACATTGGCACAGTGGTCAGCAGCCTCACAGCTCCAGGAACCCGGGCTCGATTCTGGGTACTGCCTGTGCGGAGTTTGCAAGTTCTCCCTGTGTCTGCGTGAGTTTCCTCCGGGTGCTCCGGTTTCCTCCCACATGCCAAAGACTTGCAGGTTGATAGGTTAATTGGCCATTATAAATTGACCCGAGTATAGGTAGGTGGTTGGGAAATATATAGGGACAGGTGGGGATGTGATAGGAATACGGGATTAGTGTAGGATTAGTATAAATGGCTCTCTAGCAGAGCAAGACTACACCTTCTTCTGGCAGGGCAGGGATCCTGAAGAACCAAGACAGCATGGAGTGGGCTTCGCCATCAGAAACTCCTTGCTCAGCATGATAGAGCCTCCCTCAAATGGCTCGGAACGCATACTGTCCATCCGACTGCTCACCACCTCTGGTCCAGTACACCTACTCAGCATCTATGCTCCAACACTCTGTTCCGCACCTGAAGCTAAAGACCAGTTCTATGAACAACTCCATAACATCATTAGCAGCATCCCCAACACCGAACACCTATTCCTGCTGGGGGACTTTAATGCCAGGGTTGGGGCCGACCATGACTCATGGCCCTCCTGCCTTGGGCGCTATGGCGTTGGAAGGATGAATGAGAACGGGCAGAGACTGCTTGAGTTGTGTACCTATCATAACCTCTGCATCACCAACTCGTTCTTTCACACTAAACCCTGTCACCAGGTTTCATGGAGGCACCCAAGATCACGTCGTTGGCACCAGCTCGACCTCATTGTCACAAGGCGAGCCACCTTAAACAGTGTTCAAATCACACGCAGCTTCCACAGTGCGGACTGCGACACCGACCACTCCCTGGTGTGCAGCAAGGTTAGACTCAGACCAAAGAAGTTGCATCATTCCAAGCAGAAGGGCCACCCGCGCATCAACACGAGCAGAATTTCTCACCCACAGCTGTTACAAAAATTTCTAAATTCACTTGTAACAGCCCTTCAAAACACTCCCACAGGGGATGCTGAGACCAAGTGGGCCCACATCAGAGACGCCATCTATGAGTCAGCTTTGACCACCTACGGCAAAAGTGCGAAGAGAAATGCAGACTGGTTTCAATCTCATAATGAAGAGCTGGAACCTGTCATAGCCACTAAGCGCATTGCACTTTTGAACTACAAGAAAGCCCCCAGCGATTTAACATCCGCAGCACTTAAAGCAGCCAGAAGTACTGCACAAAGAACAGCTAGGCGTTGCACAAACGACTACTGGCAACACCTATGCAGTCATATTCAGCTGGCCTCAGACACCGGAAACATCAGAGGAATGTATGATGGCATGAAGAGAGCTCTTGGGCCAACCATCAAGAAGATCACCCCCCTCAAATCTAAATCGGGGGACATAATCACTGACCAACGCAAACAGATGGACCGCTGGGTTGAGCACTACCTAGAACTGTACTCCAGGGAGAATGCTGTCACTGAGACTGCCCTCAATGCAGCCCAGCCTCTACCAGTCATGGATGAGCTGGACATACAGCCAACCAAATCGGAACTCAGTGATGCCATTGATTCCCTAGCCAGCGGAAAAGCCCCTGGGAAGGACAGCATTACCCCTGAAATAATCAAGAGTGCCAAGCCTGCTATACTCTCAGCACTACATGAACTGCTATGCCTGTGCTGGGACGAGGGAGCAGTACCCCAGGACATGCGCGATGCCAACATCATCACCCTCTATAAAAACAAAGGTGACCGCGGTGACTGCAACAACTACCGTGGAATCTCCCTGCTCAGCATAGTGGGGAAAGTCTTTGCTCGAGTCGCTCTGAACAGGCTCCAGAAGCTGGCCGAGCGCGTCTACCCTGAGGCACAGTGTGGCTTTCGTGCAGAGAGATCGACTATTGACATGCTGTTCTCCCTTCGTCAGATACAGGAGAAATGCCGTGAACAACAGATGCCCCTCTACATTGCTTTCATTGATCTCACCAAAGCCTTTGACCTCGTCAGCAGACGTGGTCTCTTCAGACTACTAGAAAAGATCGGATGTCCACCAAAGCTACTAAGTATCATCACCTCATTCCATGACAATATGAAAGGCACAATTCAACATGGTGGCTCCTCATCAGAGCCCTTTCCTATCCTGAGTGGTGTGAAAAAGGGCTGTGTTCTCGCACCCACACTTTTTGGGATTTTCTTCTCCCTGCTGCTTTCACATGCGTTCAAATCCTCTGAAGAAGGAATTTTCCTCCACACAAGATCAGGGGGCAGGTTGTTCAACCTTGCCCGTCTAAGAGCGAAGTCCAAAGTACGGAAAGTCCTCATCAGAGAACTCCTCTTTGCTGACGATGCTGCTTTAACATCTCACACTGAAGAATGCCTGCAGAGTCTCATCGACAGGTTTGCGTCTGCCTGCAATGAATTTGGCCTAACCATCAGCCTCAAGAAAACGAACATCATGGGGCAGGATGTCAGAAATGCTCCATCCATCAATATTGGCGACCACGCTCTGGAAGTGGTTCAAGAGTTCACCTACCTAGGCTCAACTATCACCAGTAACCTGTCTCTAGATGCAGAAATCAACAAGCGCATGGGTAAGGCTTCCACTGCTATGTCCAGACTGGCCAAGAGAGTGTGGGAAAATGGCGTACTGACACGGAACACAAAAGTCCGAGTGTATCAGGCCTGTGTCCTCAGTACCTTGCTCTACGGCAGCGAGGCCTGGACAACGTATGCCAGCCAAGAGCGACGTCTCAATTCATTCCATCTTCGCTGCCTTCGGAGAATACTTGGCATCAGGTGGCAGGACTATATCTCCAACACAGAAGTCCTTGAAGCGGCCAACATCCCCAGCTTATACACACTACTGAGTCAGCGGCGCTTGAGATGGCTTGGCCATGTGAGCCGCATGGAAGATGGCAGGATCCCCAAAGACACATTGTACAGTGAGCTCCCCACTGGTATCAGACCCACCGGCCGTCCATGTCTCCGTTATAAAGACGTCTGCAAACGCGACATGAAATCGTGTGACATTGATCACAAGTCGTGGGAGTCAGTTGCCAGCATTCGCCAGAGCTGGCGGGCAGCCATAAAGACAGGGCTAAATTGTGGCGATTCGAAGAGACTTAGTAGTTGGCAGGAAAAAAGACAGAGGCGCAAGGGGAGAGCCAACTGTGCAACAGCCCCAACAAACAAATTTCTCTGCAGCACCTGTGGAAGAGCCTGTCACTCCAGAATTGGCCTTTATAGCCACTCCAGCCGCTGCTTCACAAACCACTGACCACCTCCAGGCGCGTATCCATTGTCTCTCGAGATAAGGAGGCCCAAAAAGAAAAAAGAAAGTATAAATGGGCGGTTGATGGTCGGCACAGACTCGGTTGGCCGAAGGGCCTGTTTCAGTGCTGTATCACTAAACTAAATACTGACACCCAGTAACACAAATAAACACACACAGACGCCGAGTAACATAGAGTAACACTGATACACAGTAACAAAGACATACACTGACACACAGGCACACACTGTCACCAAGTAACAAAGACATACACTGACACCCAGTAACAAAGACTTATACTGACACCGAGTGTCACAGAAACACACTTACACCAAGTAACACAGACATACACTGACACCAAGTAACAAAGACATACACTTACACCAAGTAACAAAGACATACACTGACACCAAGTAACAAAGACATACACTGACACCCAGTAACAAAGACATACACTGATACCCAGTAACACAGACACACACTTACACCAAGTAACAAAGACATACACTGATACCAAGTAACAAAGACATACACTTACACCAAGTAACAAAGACATACACTGACACCAAGTAACAAAGACATACACTGATACCCAGTAACACAGAAACACACTTACACCAAGTAACACAGACATACACTGACACCAAGTAACAAAGACATACACTTACACCAAGTAACAAAGACATACACTGACACCAAGTAACAAAGACATACACTGATACCCAGTAACACAGAAACACACTTACACCAAGTAACACAGACATACACTGACACCAAGTAACAAAGACATACACTTACACCAAGTAACAAAGAGACACACTGACACCCAGTAACAAAGACATACACTGATACCCAGTAACACAGACACACACTTACACCAAGTAACAAAGACATACACTGATACCCAGTAACACAGACACACACTTACACCATGTAACAAAGACATACGCTTACACTAAGGAGCAAAGACACACACTTACACCAAGTAACACAGACATACACTGACAACAGGTAACAAAGACAGACAAGTACAGCAAGTAACAAAGACATACACTTACACCAAGTATTTTGACATACACTGACACCAAGTAACAAAGAAATACACTGATACCCAGTAACACAGACAGACACTTACACCATGCAACACAGACATACGCTTACACGAAGTAACAAAGACACACACTGACACCAAGTCACAAAGACACACACTGACACCCAGTAACAAAGACATACACTGACACCAAGTCACAAAGACATACACTGATACCCAGTAACACAGTCACACAGTTACAACAAGTAACACAGACATACACTGACACCAAGTAACAAAGACATACCCTGATACCCAGTAACACAGACACACACTTACACCATGTAACACAGACATACGCCTACACTAAGTAACAAAGACACACACTGACACCAAGTCACAAAGACACACACTGACACCCAGTAACAAAGACATACACAGACACCAAGTAACAAAGACATACACTGATACCCAGTAACACAGACACACACTTACACCAAGTAACAAAGATAGACACTGATACCCAGTAACACAGAAACGCACTTACACCATGTAACAAAGACATACACTGACACCAGGTAACAAAGACAATCACACTGACACCCAGTAACACAGACACACACGGACACCAAGTAACACAGACACACACTGACACCCAGTAACACAGACACACAGTTACACCAAGTAACAAAGACATACACTGACACCAAGAAACAAAGACATACACTTACACCAATTAACAAAGACATACACTGACACCAAGTAACAAAGACATACACTGATACCCAGTAACACAGAAACACACTCACACCAAGGAACAAAGGCATGCAATTACACCAAGTAACAAAGACACACACTTACACCAAGTAACACAGACATACACTTACACCAAGTAACAAAGACATGCACTGTTACCCAGTAACACAGACACACACTTACACCAAGTAACAAAGACATACACTGATACCCAGCAACACAGACACACACCGGGCGGCACATTGGCACAGTGGTTAGCAGCCTCACAGCTCCAGGAACCCGGGCTCGATTCTGGGTACTGCCTGTGCGGAGTTTGCAAGTTCTCCCTGTGTCTGCGTGAGTTTCCTCCGGGTGCTCCGGTTTCCTCCCACATGCCAAAGACTTGCAGGTTGATAGGTTAATTGGCCATTAATAATTGACCCGAGTACAGGTAGGTGGTTGGGAAATATATAGGGACAGGTGGGGATGTGATAGGAATAATTGATCAGTGTAGGATTAGTATAAACGGGTGGTTGATGGTCGGCACAGACTCGGTTGGCCGAAGGGCCTGTTTCAGTGCTGTATCACTAAACTAAATACTGACACCCAGTAACACAAATAAACACACACAGACACCGAGTAACAGAGAGTAACACTGATACACAGTAACAAAGACATACACTGACACACAGGCACACACTGTCACCAAGTAACAAAGACATACACTGACACCCAGTAACAAAGACATATACTGACACCGAGTCACAAAGACATACACTGATAACCAGTAACACAGACACTAACTTACCCCAAGTAACAACGACATACACTGACACCAAGTAACAAAGACATACACTTACACCAAGTAACAAAGACATACACTGACACCAAGTAACAAAGACATACACTGATACCCAGTAACACAGACACACACTGACTCCAAGTAACAACGACATACACTGACACCAAGTAACAAAGACATACACTTACACCAAGTAACAAAGACATACACTTACACCAAGTAACAAAGAGATACACTGACAACAAGTAACAAAGACATACACTGATAACCAGTAACACAGGCACACACTGGGGGGCGTGGGCGTGGGGGCACATTGGCGCAGTGGTTCGCACCGCAGCCTCACAGCTCCAGGGACCCGGGTTCGAATCTGGGCACTGCCTGTGCGGAGTTTGCAAGTTCTCCCTGTTTCTGCGTGAGTTTCCTCCGTGTGCTCCGGTTTCCTCCCACATGCCAAAGACTTGCAGGTTGATAGGTTAATTGGCCATCATAAATTGCCCCTAGTATAGGTAGGTGGTAGGGAAATGTATAGGGACCGGTGGGGATGTGATAGAAATACGGGAATAGTGTAGGATTAGTATAAATGTTTGGTTGATGGTCGGCACAGACTCGGTGGGCCGAAGGGCCTGTTTAAGTGCTGTATCTCTAAACTAAACTAAATACTGACACCTAGAGTCACAGACACACACTGACAGCCAGTAACACAAACAAACACACACTGACACCCAGTAACACAGCGAACCACTGATACCCAGTAACAAAGACATACACTGACACCAAGTAACAAAGACATACATTGAAACCAAGTCACAAAGACATACACTGATACCCAGTAACACAGACGCACACTGACATCAAGTAACAAAGACATACACTGACACCAAGTAACAAAGACACACACTTCCACCAAGTAACACAGACATACACTGACACCAAGTAACAAAGACAGACAATTACACCAAGTAACAAAGACATACACTTACACCAAGTATTTTGACATAAACTGACACCAAGTAACAAAGACATACACTGATACCCAGTAACACAGACACACACTTACACCCAGTAACACAGACACACACTTACACCAAGTAACAAAGATATACACTGACACCAATAACAAAGACATACACTTACACCAAGTAACAAAGACATACAATGACACCAAGTCACAAAGACATACATTGATACCCAGTAACACAGACACACACTTACACCATGTAACAAAGACATACACTGACACCAGGTAACAAAGACATACACTGACACCCAAAATCACAGACACACACGGACACCAAGTAACACAGACACACACTGACACCCAGTAACACAGACACACACTTACACTAAGTAACAAAGACATACACTGACACCAAGTAACAAAGACATACACTGACACCAAGTAACAAAGACATACACTGATACCCAGTAACACAGACACACACTTACACCAAATAACAAAGACAGACACTGATACCCAGTAACACAGACACACACTTACACCAATTAACAAAGACATACACTAACACCCAGTAACAAAGACATACACGGACACCCAGTAACACAGAAACTCACGGACACCAAGTAACACAAACATACACTGACACCAAGTAACAAAGACATACACTGATACCCAGTAACACAGGCACACACTTACACCAAGAAACACAGACATACACTGACACCAAGTAACAAAGACATACACTGACACCAAGTAACAAAGACATACACTTACACCAAGTAACAAAGACACACACTTACACCAAGTAACACAGACATACACAGACACCAAGTAACACAGACAGACAATTTCACCAAGTAACAATGACATACACTTACACCAAGTATTTAGACATACACTCACACCAAGTTACAAAGACATACACTGATACCCAGTAACACAGACACACACTTACACCAAGTAACAAAGACATACACTGATACCCAGTCACAAAGACACAAACTGACTCCCAGGAACAAAGACATACACTGACACAAAGTCACAAAGACATACAATGATACCCAGTAACACAGACACACACTTACACCAAGTAAGACAGACATACACTGACACCAAGTAACAAGGATATACACTGATACCCAGTAACACAGACAAACACTTACACCAAGTAACAAAGACAGACACTGATACTCAGTAACACAGAAACACACTTGCACCAAGTAACAAAGAATACACTGACACCCAGGAACAAAGACATACACTGACACCCAGTAACATAGACACACACGGACACCAAGTAACAAAGACACACACTTACACCAAGTAACACAGACACACACTGACACCCAGTAACACAGACACACACTTACACCAAGTAACAAAGACATACACTGACACCATGTAACAAAGACATACACTTACACAAAGTACCACAGACATGCACTGACACCAAGTAACAAAGACATACACAGATACCCAGTAACACAGACACACACTTACACCAAGTAACACAGACATACACTGATACACAGTAACAAAGACACACACTTACACCAAGTAACAAAGACAGACCCTTATACCCAGTAACACAGTCACACACTTACACCAATTAACAAAGACATACACTGACACCCAGTATCAAAGACATACACTGACACCCAGTAACACAGACACATACGGACACCAAGTAACAAAGACACACACTTACACCAAGTAGCACAGATACACACTGACACCCAGTAACACAGACACACAATTACACCAAATAACATAGACATACACTGATACCCAGTAACACAGGCACACACTTACACCAAGTAACTCAGACATACACTGACACCAAGTAACAAAGACATACACTGACACCAAGTAACAAAGACATACACTTACTCCAAGTAACTAAGACACGCACTTACACCAAGTAACACAGGCATACACTGACACCATGTAACAAAGACAGACAATTAAACCAAGTAACAAAGTCACACACTTACACCAAGTATTTTGACATACACTGACACCAAGTAACAAAGACATACACTGATACCCAATAACACAGACACACACTTACACCAAGTCACAAAGACATACGCTGACACCAAGTCACAAAGACACACACTGACACCCAGAAACAAAGACATACACTGACACCAGGTCACAAAGACATACACTGATACCCAGTAACAAAGACACACACTTACATCAAGTAAGACAGACATACACTGACACCAAGCAACAAAGATATACACTGATACCCAAGAACACAGAGACACACTTACACCAAGTAACAAAGACAGACACAGATACTCAGTAACATAGACACACACTGACACCAAGTAACAAAGAATACACTGTCACCCAGTAACAAAGACACACACTGACACCAAGTTACAAAGACATACACTGATACCAAGTTACACAGACACACACTTACACCAAGTAACACAGACATACACAGACACCCAGTAACAAAGACAGACACTGATACCCAGTAACACAGACACACACTTGCACCAAGTAACAAAGACATACAGTGACACCCAGGAACACAGATACACACTGACACCCAGTAACACAGAGAAACACTGACACCAAGTAACAAAGACAGACACTGACACCAAGTAACAAAGACATACAATGATACCCAGTAACACAGACACGCACTGACACCTAGTAACAAAGACATACACTGACACCAAGTAACAAAGACAGACACTGATACCCAGTAAAACAGACTCACACTTACACCAAGTAACAAAGACATACACTGATACCCAGTAACAAGACACACACTTACACCAAGTAACAAAGACATACACTGACACAAAGTAACTAAGATAAACACTTACAACAAGTAACAAAGACATGCACTGACACCAAGTAACAAAGACATACACTGATACATAGTAACACAGACACACACGTACACCAAGTAACAAAGACATACACTGATACCCAATAACACAGACAAACACTTACACCAACTAACACAGACATACACTGACACAAAGTAACAAAGAGATACACTGACACCCAGTAACAAAGACATACACTGAAACCCAGTAACAAAGACACGCACTGACACCACGCATCAAAGACACACACTGACACCAAGTAACAAAGACATACACTGGTACCCAGTAAAACAGACACACACTTACACCAAGTAACAAAGACATACACTGACACCAAGTAACAAAGAGATACACTTACACCTAGTAACAAAGACATACACTGACACCAAGTAACAAAGACATACACTGATACCCAGTAACACATACACACACTTACACCAAGTAACAAAGGCATACACTGATACCCAGTAACACTGACACACTTACACCAAGTATCACAGACATACACAGACACCAACTAACAAAGACATACACTGATACCCAGTAACAAAGACAACACTGACACCAAGTAACAAAGACCTAAACTTACACCAAATAACACAGACATACACTGACACCAAGAAACAAAGACATACACTGACACCAACTAACAAATACACACACTTACACCAGGTAACACAGACATACACTGACACCAAGTAACAAAGACATGCACTTACACCAAGTAAGAAAGACACACACTTACACCAAGTAACACAGACCTACACTGACACCAAGTAACAAAGACATACACTGATACCCAGCAACACAGACGCACACTTACACCAAGTAACAAAGACATACACTGACACCAAGTAACAAAGACATACACTTACACCAAGTAACAAAGACATACACTGATACCCAGTAACACCGACACACACTTACACCATGTAACACAGACATACACTGACACCAAGTAACAAAGACATACACTGACACCAAGTAACAAAGACATACACTTACACCAAGTAACAAAGACATACACTGACACCAAGTAACAAAGACATACACTGATACCCAGAAACACAGACACAGACTTACACCAAGTAACAAAGACATACACTGACACCAAGTAACCAAGACATACACTTACACCAAGTAACAAAGACATACACTGACACCAAGTAACAAAGACATACACTTACACCAAGTAACAAAGACATACACTGACACCAAGTAACTAAGACATACACTTACACCAAGTAACACAGACATGCACTTACAACAAGTAACAAAGACATACACTGACACCAAGTAACAAAGACATACACTTGTACCCAGTAACACAGACACACACGTACACCAAGTTACAAAGACAGACACTGATTCCCAGTAACACAGACACACACTTACACCAAGTCACAAAGACACACACTGACACCCAGTAACAAAGACAGACACTGATACCCAGTAACACAGACACACACTTACAGCAAGTAAATGGGTGGTTGATGGTCGGCAAACAAACGGTGGGCCGAAGGGCCTGTTTCAATGCTGTATCTCTAAACTAAACTAAATACTGACACCTAGTGTCACAGACACACACTTACACCAAGTAACAAAGACATACACTGATACCCAATAACACAGACAAACACTTATACCAACTAACACAGACATACACTGACACAAAGTAACAAAGAGATACACTGACACCAATTAACAAAGACATACACTGATACATAGTAACACAGACACACAATTACACGAAGTAACAAATACATGCACTGACACCAAGTAACAAAGACATACACTTACACCTAGTAACAAAGACATACACTGACACCAAGTAACAAAGACATACACTGATACCCAGTAACACATACACACACTTACACCAAGTAACAAAGGCAAACACTGATACCCAGTAACACAGACACACTTACACCAAGTATCACAGACATACACAGACACCAACTAACACAGACATACACTGACACCAAGTAACAAAGACATACACTGACACCAACTAACAAAGACACACACTTACACCAAGTAACACAGACATACACTGACACCAAGTAACAAAGACATGCACTTACACCAAGTACGAAAGACACACACTTACACCAAGTAACACAGACCTACACTGACACCAAGTAAAAAACACAGACACTGATACCCTGTAACACAGACACACACTTACACCAAGTATCAAAGACATACACTGACACCAAGTAACCAAGACATACACTTACACCAAGTGACAAAGACATACACTGACACCAAGTAACAAAGACATACACTTACACCAAGTAACAAAGACATACACTGACACCAAGTAACTAAGACATACACTTACACCAAGTAACACAGACATGCACTTACAACAAGTAACAAAGACATACACTGACACCAAGTAACAAATACATACACTTATACCCAGTAACACAGACACACACTTACACCAAGTAACAAAGACAGACACTGATTCCCAGTAACACAGACACACACTTACACCAAGTCACAAAGACACACACTGACACCCAGTAACAAAGACAGACACTGATACCCAGTAACACAGACACACACTTACAGCAAGTAAATGGGTGGTTGATGGTCGGCAAACAATCGGTGGGCCGAAGGGCCTGTTTCAGTGCTGTATCTCTAAACTAAACTAAATACTGACACCTAGTGTCACAGGCACACACTGACACCCAGTAACACAAACAAACACACACTGACAACCATAACACAGAGAACCACTGATACACAGTAGCAAAGACATACACTGACACCAAGTAACATAGACACACACTGACACCCAGTAACAAAGACATACACTGACACCAAGTCACAAAGACATGCACTGATAGCCAGTAACACAGACACACAATGACACCAAGTTACAAAGATATACACTGACACCAAGTAACAAACGCGTACACTTACACCAAGTAACAAAGACATACACTGACACCAAGTAACAAAGACAGACAATTACACCAAGTAACAAAGACATACACTTACACCAAGTATTTTGACATACACTGACACCAAGTAACAAAGACATACACTGATACCCAATAACACAGAGAAACACTCACACCAAGTAACAAAGACATACACTGATACCCAGTAACACAGACACAAACTTACACCAAGTAACACAGACATACATTGATACCAAGTCACAAAGACATACACTGATACCCAGTAACACAGACACACACTTACACCAAGTAACAAAGACATACAGTGACACCAAGTATTTTGACATACACTGACACCAAGTAACAAAGACATACACTGATACCCAGTAACACAGACATACACTTACACCAAGTAACAAAGACATACACTGACACCAAGTAACAAAGACATAAACTGACACGCAGTAACACAGACACACACGGACACCAAGTAACAAAGACACACACTTACACCAAGTAACACAGACATACACTGACACCAAGTAACAAAGAAAAACAATTACACCAAGTAACAAAGACATACACTTACACTAAGTATTTTGACATAAACTGACACCAAGGAACAAAGACATACACTGATACCCAGTAACACAGACACACACTTACACCCAGTAACACAGACACACACTTACACCAAGTAACAAAGACATACACTGACACCAAGTAACAAAGTCATACACTTACACCATGTAACAAAGACATACACTGACAACAGGTAACAAAGACATACACTGACACCCAAAATCACAGACACACACGGACACCAAGTAACACAGACACACACTGACACCCAGTAACACAGACATACACTTACACCAAGTAACAAAGACATACACTGACACCAAGTAACAAAGACATACAATTACACCAAGTAACAAAGACATACACTGATACCCAGTAACACCGACACACACTTACACCATGTAACAAAGACACACACTTACACCAAGTAACAAAGACATACACTGACACCAAGTAACAAAGTCATACACTTACACCAAGTAACAAAGACATACACTTACACCAAGTAACAAAGACATACACTGATACCCAGTAACACCGACAAATACTTACACCATGTAACAAAGACATACACTGACACCAGGTAACAAAGACATACACTGACACCCAAAATCACAGACACACACGGACACCAAGTAACACAGACACACACTGACACCAAGTAACACAGACACACACTTACACCAAGTAACAAAGACATACACTGACACCAAGTAACAAAGACATACACTTACACCAAGTAACAAAGACATACACTGATACCCAGTAACACCGACACACACTTACACCATGTAACACAGACATACACTGACACCAAGTAACAAAGACATACACTGACACCAAGTAACAAAGACATACACTTACACCAAGTAACAAAGACATACACTGACACCAAGTAACAAAGACATACACTGATAACCAGAAACACAGACACAGACTTACACCAAGTAACAAAGACATACACTGATACCCAGTAACACAGACACACACTTACACCATGTAACACAGACATACACTTACACAAAGTAACAAAGACACACACTTACACCAAGTAACACAGACATACACTAACACCAGGTAACAAAGACAGACAATTACACCAAGTAACAAAGACATACACTTACACCAAGTATTTTGACATACACTGACACCAAGTAACAAAGACATACACTGATACCCAGTAACACATACATACACTTACACCAAGTAACAAATACATACACTGACACCAAGTCACAAAGAAAACACTGACACCCAGTAACAAAGACATACACTGACACCAAGTCACAAAGACATACACTGATAAACAGTAACACAGTCACACAGTTACAACAAGTAACACAGACATACACTGATACCCAGTAACACAGACACACACTTACACCAAGTAACAAAGACAGACACTGATACCCAGTAACACAGACACACACTTACACCAATTAACAAAGACATACACTGACACCCAGTAACAAAGACATACACGGACACCCAGTAACACAGAAACTCACGGACACCAAGTAACAAAGACACAAACTTACACCAAGTAACACAGACACACACTTACACCCAGTAACACAGACACACACTTACACCAAGTAACACAAACATACACTGACACCAAGTAACAAAGACATACACTGATACCCAGTAACACAGGCACACACTTACACCAAGTAACACAGACATACACTGACACCAAGTAACAAAGACATACACTGACACCAAGTAACAAAGACATACACTTACACCAAGTAACAAAGACACACACTTACACCAAGTAACACAGACATACACTGACACCAAGTAACACAGACAGACAATTACACCAAGTAACAATGACATACACTTACACCAAGTATTTTGACATACACTCACACCAAGTTACAAAGACATACACTGATACCCAGTAACACAAACACACTCTTACTCCAAGTAACAAAGACATACACTGATACCAAGTCACAAAGACACAAACTGACTCCCAGTAACAAAGACATACACTGATACACAGTAACAAAGACACACACTTACACCAAGTAACAAAGACAGACCATTATACCCAGTAACACAGTCACACACTGACACCCAGAAACAAAGACATACACTGACACCAAGTCACAAAGACATACACTGATACCCAGTAACAAAGACACACACTTACATCAAGTAAGACAGACATACACTGACACCAAGCAACAAAGATATACACTGATACCCAAGAACACAGAGACAAACTTACACCAAGTAACAAAGACAGACACAGATACTCAGTAACACAAACACACACTGACACCAAGTAACAAAGAATACACTGACACCCAGTAGCAAAGACACACACTGACACCAAGTAACAAAGACATACACTGATACCAAGTTACACAGACACACACTTACACCAAGTAACACAGACATACACAGACACCCAGTATCAAAGACAGACACTGATACCCAGTAACACAGACACACACTTGCACCAAGTAACAAAGACATACAGTGACACCCAGGAACACAGATACACACTGACACCAAGTAACAAAGACAGACACTGACACCAAGTAACAAAGACATACAATGATACCCAGTAACACAGACACGCACTGACACCCAGTAACAAAGACATACACTGACACCAAGTAACAAAGACAGACACTGATACCCAGTAACACAGACTCACACTTACACCAAGTAACAAAGACATACACTGATACCCAGTAACAAGACACACACTTACACCAAGTAGCAAAGACATACACTGACACCAAGTAACAAAGACAGACACTGATACCCAGTAACACAGACTCACACTTACACCAAGTAACAAAGACAGACACTGAAACCCAGTAACACAGACTCACACTTACACCAAGTAACAAAGACATACACTGATACCCAGTAACAAGACACACACTTACAACAAGTAACAAAGACATACACTGATACCCAATAACACAGACAACCACTTACACCAACTAACACAGACATACACTGACACAAAGTAACAAAGAGATACACTGACACCCAGTAACAAAGACATGCACTGACACCCAGTAACAAAGACACGCACTGACACCAAGCATCAAAGACACACACTGACACCAAGTAACAAAGACATACACTGATACCCAGTAACACAGACACACACTTACAGCAAGTAAATGGGTGGTTGATGGTCGGCAAACAATCGGTGGGCCGAAGGGCCTGTTTCAGTGCTGTATCTCTAAACTAAACTAAATACTGACACCTAGTGTCACAGACACACACTGACACCACGTCACAAAGACATACACTGACAAACAGTAACACAGTCACACAGTTACAACAAGTAACACAGACATACACTGACACCAAGTAACAAAGACAGACACTGACACCCAGTAACACAGACACACACTTACACCAATTAACAAAGACATACACTGACACCCAGTAACAAAGACATACACGGACACCCAGTAACACAGAAACTCACGGACACCAAGTAACAAAGACACACACTTACACCAAGTAACACAGACACACACTTACACCCAGTAACACAGACACACACTTACACCAAGTAACACAAACATACACTGACACCAAGTAACAAAGACATACACTGATACCCAGTATCACAGGCACACACTTACACCAAGTAACACAGACATACACTGACACCAAGTAACAAAGACATACACTGACACCAAGTAACAAAGACATACACTTACACCAAGTAACAAAGACACACACTTACACCAAGTAACACAGACATACACTGACACCAAGTAACACAGACAGACAATTACACTAAGTAACAATGACATACACTTACACCAAGTATTTTGACATACACTCACACCAAGTTACAAAGACATGCACTGATACCCAGTAACACAGACACACACTTACTCCAAGTAACAAAGACATACACTGATACCAAGTCACAAAGACACAAACTGACTCCCAGTAACAAAGACATACACTGACACCAAGTCACAAAGACATACACTGATACCCAGTAACACAGACACACACTTACACCAAGTAAGACAGACATACACTGACACCAAGTAACAAGGATATACACTTATACCCAGTAACACAGACACAAACTTACACCAGGTAACACAGACATACATTGATACCAAGTCACAAAGACATACACTGATACCCAGTAACACAGACACACACTTACACCAAGTAACAAAGACATACAGTGACACCAAGTATTTTGACATACACTGACACCAAGTAACAAAGACATACACTGATACCCAGTAACACAGACATACACTTACACCAAGTAACAAAGACAGACACTGACACCAAGTAACAAAGACATAAACTGACACCCAGTAACACAGACACACACGGACACCAAGTAACAAAGACACACACTTACACCAAGTAACACACACATACACTGACACCAAGTAACAAAGACAGACAATTACACCAAGTAACAAAGTCATACACTTACACCAAGTATTTTGACATAAACTGACACCAAGGAACAAAGACATACACTGATACCCAGTAACACAGACACACACTTACACCCAGTAACACAGACACACAGTTACACCAAGTAACAAAGACAGACACTGACACCCAGTAACACAGACACACACTTACACCAATTAACAAAGACATACACTGACACCCAGTAACAAAGACATACACGGACACCCAGTAACACAGAAACTCACGGACACCAAGTAACAAAGACACACACTTACACCAAGTAACACAGACACACACTTACACACAGTAACACAGACACACACTTACACCAAGTAACACAAACATACACTGACACCAAGTAACAAAGACATACACTGATACCCAGTATCACAGGCACACACTTACACCAAGTAACACAGACATACACTGACACCAAGTAACAAAGACATACACTGACACCAAGTAACAAAGAAATACACTTACAACAAGTAACAAAGACACACACTTACACCAAGTAACACAGACATACACTGACACCAAGTAACACAGACAGACAATTACACTAAGTAACAATGACATACACTTACACCAAGTATTTTGACATACACTCACACCAAGTTACAAAGACATGCACTGATACCCAGTAACACAGACACACACTTACTCCAAGTAACAAAGACATACACTGATACCAAGTCACAAAGACACAAACTGACTCCCAGTAACAAAGACATACACTGACACCAAGTCACAAAGACATACACTGATACCCAGTAACACAGACACACACTTACACCAAGTAAGACAGACATACACTGACACCAAGTAACAAGGATATACACTGATACCCAGTAACACAGACACAAACTTACACCAGGTAACACAGACATACATTGATACCAAGTCACAAAGACATACACTGATACCCAGTAACACAGACACACACTTACACCAATTAACAAAGACATACAGTGACACCACGTATTTTGACATACACTGACACCAAGTAACAAAGACATACACTGATACCCAGTAACACAGACATACACTTACACAAAGTAACAAAGACAGACACTGACATCAAGTAACAAAGACATAAACTGACACCCAGTAACACAGACACACACGGACACCAAGTAACAAAGACACACACTTACACCAAGTAACACACACATACACTGACACCAAGTAACAAAGACAGACAATTACACCAAGTAACAAAGTCATACACTTACACCAAGTATTTTGACATAAACTGACACCAAGGAACAAAGACATACACTGATACCCAGTAACACAGACACACACTTACACCCAGTAACACAGACACACACTTACACCAAGTAACAAAGACATACACTGACACCAAGTAACAAAGTCATACACTTACACCAAGTAACAAAGACATACACTTACGCCAGGTAACAAAGACATACATTGATACCCAGTAACACAGACACACACTTACACCATGTAACAAAGACATACACTGACACCAGGTAACAAAGACATACACTGACAACCAAAATCACAGACACACACGGACACCAAGTAACACAGACACACACTGACACCCAGTAACACAGACACACACTTACCCCAAGTAACAAAGACATACACTGACACCAAGTAACAAAGACATACACTTACACCAAGTAACAAAGACATACACTGATACCCAGTAACACCGACACACACTTACACCATGTAACACAGACATACACTGACACCAAGTAACAAAGACATACACTGACACCAAGTAACAAAGACATACACTTACACCAGGTAAGAAAGACATACACTGACACCAAGTAACAAAGACATACACTGATACCCAGAGACACAGAGACACACTTACACCAAGTAACAAAGAATACACTGACACCCAGTAACAAAGACACACACTGACACCAAGTTACAAAGACATACACTGATACCAAGTTACACAGACACACACTTACAGCAAGTAACACAGACATACACAGACACCCAGTAACAAAGACAGACACTGATACCCAGTAACACAGACACACACTTGCACCAAGTAACAAAGACATACAGTGACACCCAGGAACACAGATACACACTGACACCCAGTAACACAGAGAAACACTGACACCAAGTAACAAAGACAGACACTGACACCAAGTAACAAAGACATACAATGATACCCAGTAACACAGACACGCACTGACACCTAGTTACAAAGACATACACTGACACCAAGTAACAAAGACAGACACTGATACCCAGTGACACAGACTCACACTTACACCAAGTAACAAAGACATACACTGATACCCAGTAACAAGACACACACTTACACCAAGTAACAAAGACATACACTGACACAAAGTAACAAAGATAAACACTTACAACAAGTAACAAAGACACACACTTACACCAAGTAACAAAGACATACACTGATACCCAATAACACAGACAAACACTTACACCAACTAACACAGACATACAATGACACAAAGTAACAAAGAGATACACTGACACCCAGTAACAAAGACATACACTGACACCCAGTAACAAAGACACACACTGACACCAAGCATCAAAGACACACACTGACACCAAGTAACAAAAACATACACTGATACCCAGTAAAACAGACACACACTTACACCAAGTAACAAAGACATACACTGACACCAAGTAACAAAGACATACACTGACACCAATTAACAAAGACATACACTGATACATAGTAACACAGACACACAATTACACGAAGTAACAAATACATGCACTGACACCAAGTAACAAAGACATACACTTACACCTAGTAACAAAGACATACACTGACACCAAGTAACAAAGACATACACTGATACCCAGTAACACATACACACACTTACACCAAGTAACAAAGGCAAACACTGATACCCAGTAACACAGACACACTTACACCAAGTATCACAGACATACACAGACACCAACTAACACAGACATACACTGACACCAAGTAACAAAGACATACACTGACACCAACTAACAAAGACACACACTTACACCAAGTAACACAGACATACACTGACACCAAGTAACAAAGACATGCACTTACACCAAGTACGAAAGACACACACTTACACCAAGTAACACAGACCTACACTGACACCAAGTAACAAAGACATACACTGATACCCAGCAACACAGACGCACTCTTACACCAAGTAAAAAACACAGACACTGATACCCTGTAACACAGACACACACTTACACCAAGTATCAAAGACATACACTGACACCAAGTAACCAAGACATACACTTACACCAAGTAACAAAGACATACACTGACACCAAGTAACAAAGACATACACTTAAACCAAGTAACAAAGACATACACTGACACCAAGTAACTAAGACATACACTTACACCAAGTAACACAGACATGCACTTACAACAAGTAACACAGACATACACAGACACCCAGTAACAAAGACAGACACTGATACCCAGTAACACAGACACACACTTGCACCAAGTAACAAAGACATACAGTGACACCCAGGAACACAGATACACACTGACACCCAGTAACACAGAGAAACACTGACACCAAGTAACAAAGACAGACACTGACACCAAGTAACAAAGACATACAATGATACCCAGTAACACAGACACGCACTGACACCTAGTAACAAAGACATACACTGACACCAAGTAACAAAGACAGACACTGATACCCAGTAACACAGACTCACACTTACACCAAGTAACAAAGACATACACTGATACCCAGTAACAAGACACACACTTACACCAAGTAACAAAGACATACACTGACACAAAGTAACAAAGATAAACACTTACAACAAGTAACAAAGACACACACTTACACCAAGTAACAAAGACATACACTGATACCCAATAACACAGACAAACACTTACACCAACTAACACAGACATACACTGACACAAAGTAACAAAGAGATACATTGACACCCAGTAACAAAGACATACACTGACACCCAGTAACAAAGACACACACTGACACCAAGCATCAAAGACACACACTGACACCAAGTAACAAAGACATACACTGATACCCAGTAAAACAGACACACACTTACACCAAGTAACAAAGACATACACTGACACCAAGTAACAAAGACATACACTGACACCAATTAACAAAGACATACACTGATACATAGTAACACAGACACACAATTACACGAAGTAACAAATACATGCACTGACACCAAGTAACAAAGACATACACTTACACCTAGTAACAAAGACATACACTGACACCAAGTAACAAAGACATACACTGATACCCAGTAACACATACACACACTTACACCAAGTAACAAAGGCAAACACTGATACCCAGTAACACAGACACACTTACACCAAGTATCACAGACATACACAGACACCAACTAACACAGACATACACTGACACCAAGTAACAAAGACATACACTGACACCAACTAACAAAGACACACACTTACACCAAGTAACACAGACATACACTGACACCAAGTAACAAAGACATGCACTTACACCAAGTACGAAAGACACACACTTACACCAAGTAACACAGACCTACACTGACACCAAGTAACAAAGACATACACTGATACCCAGCAACACAGACGCACTCTTACACCAAGTAAAAAACACAGACACTGATACCCTGTAACACAGACACACACTTACACCAAGTATCAAAGACATACACTGACACCAAGTAACCAAGACATACACTTACACCAAGTAACAAAGACATACACTGACACCAAGTAACAAAGACATACACTTACACCAAGTAACAAAGACATACACTGACACCAAGTAACTAAGACATACACTTACACCAAGTAACACAGACATGCACTTACAACAAGTAACAAAGACATACACTGACACCAAGTAACAAAGACAGACACTTATACCCAGTAACACAGACACACACTTACACCAAGTAACAAAGACAGACACTGATTCCCAGTAACACAGACACACACTTACACCAAGTCACAAAGACACACACTGACACCCAGTAACAAAGACAGACACTGATACCCCGTAACACAGACACACACTTACAGCAAGTAAATGGGTGGTTGATGGTCGGCAAACAATCGGTGGGCCGAAGGGCCTGTTTCAGTGCTGTATCTCTAAACTAAACTAAATACTGACACCTAGTGTCACAGACACACACTGACACCCAGTAACACAAACAAACACACACTGACAACCAGTAACACAGAGAACCACTGATACACAGTAGCAAAGACATACACTGACACCAAGTAACATAGACACACACTGACACCCAGTAACAAAGACATACACTGACACTAAGTCACAAAGACATGCACTGATAGCCAGTAACACAGACACACAATGACACCAAGTTACAAAGATATACACTGACACCAAGTAACAAACGCGTACACTTACACCAAGTATTTTGACATACACTGACACCAAGTAACAAAGACATACACTGATACCCAATAACACAGACAAACACTCACACCAAGTAACAAAGACATACACTGATACCCAGTAACACAGACACAAACTTACACCAAGTAACACAGACATACATTGATACCAAGTCACAAAGACATACACTGATACCCAGTAACACAGACACACACTTACACCAAGTAACAAAGACATACAGTGACACCAAGTATTTTGACATACACTGACACCAAGTAAAAAAGACATACACTGATACCCAGTAACACAGACATACACTTACAGCAAGTAACAAAGACATACACTGACACCAAGTAACAAAGACATAAACTGACACCCAGTAACACAGACACACACGGACACCAAGTAACAAAGACACACACTTACACCAAGTAACACAGACATACACTGACACCAAGTAACAAAGACAGACAATTACACCAAGTAACAAAGACATACACTTACACTAAGTATTTTGACATAAACTGACACCAAGGAACAAAGACATACACTGATACCCAGTAACACAGACACACACTTACACCCAGTAACACAGACACACACTTACACCAAGTAACAAAGACATACACTGACACCAAGTAACAAAGTCATACACTTACACCAAGTAACAAAGACATACACTTACACCAAGTAACAAAGACATACACTGATACCCAGTAACACCGACACACACTTACACCATGTAACAAAGACATACACTGACACCAGGTAACAAAGACATACACTGACACCCAAAATCACAGACACACACGGACACCAAGTAACACAGACACACACTGACACCCAGTAACACAGACACACACTTACACCAAGTAACAAAGACATACACTGACACCAAGTAACAAAGACATACACTTACACCAAGTAACAAAGACATACACTGATACCCTTTAACACCGACACACACTTACACCATGAAACACAGACATACACTGACACCAAGTAACAAAGACATACACTGACACCAAGTAACAAAGACATACACTTACACCAAGTAACAAAGACATACACTGACACCAAGTAACAAAGACATACAGTGATACCCAGAAACACAGACACAGACTTACACCAAGTAACAAAGACATACACTGATACCCAGTAACACAGACACACACTTACACCATGTAACACAGACATACACTTACACAAAGTAACAAAGACACACACTTACACCAAGTAACACAGACATACACTGACACCAGGTAACAAAGACAGACAATTACACCAAGTAACAAAGACATACACTTACACCAAGTATTTTGACATACACTGACACCAAGTAACAAAGACATACACTAATACCCAGTAACACATACATACACTTACACCAAGTAACAAATACATACACTGACACCAAGTCACAAAGACAACACTGACACCCAGTAACAAAGACATACACTGACACCAAGTCACAAAGACATACACTGATAAACAGTAACACAGTCACACAGTTACAACAAGTAACACAGACATACACTGACACCAAGTAACAAAGACATACACTGATACCCAGTAACACAGACACACACTTACACCAAGTAACAAAGACAGACACTGATACCCAGTAACACAGACACACACTTACACCAATTAACAAAGACATACACTGACACCCAGTAACAAAGACATACACGGACACCCAGTAACACAGAAACTCACGGACACCAAGTAACAAAGACACACACTTACACCAAGTAACACAGACACACACTTACACCCAGTAACACAGACACACACTTACACCAAGTAACACAAACATACACTGACACCAAGTAACAAAGACATACACTGATACCCAGTAACACAGGCACACACTTACACCAAGTAACACAGACATACACTGACACCAAGTAACAAAGACATACACTGACACCAAGTAACAAAGACATACACTTACACCAAGTAACAAAGACACACACTTACACCAAGTAACACAGACATACACTGATACCAAGTAACAAAGACAGACAATTACACCAAGTAACAATGACATACACTTACACCAAGTATTTTGACATACACTCACACCAAGTTACAAAGACATACACTGATACCCAGTAACACAGACACACACTTACTCCAAGTAACAAAGACATACACTGATACCAAGTCACAAAGACACAAACTGACTCCCAGTAACAAAGACATACACTGATACACAGTAACAAAGACACACACTTACACCAAGTAACAAAGACAGACCATTATACCCAGTAACACAGTCACACACTGACACCCAGAAACAAAGACATACACTGACACCAAGTCACAAAGACATACACTGATACCCAGTAACAAAGACACACACTTACATCAAGTAAGACAGACATACACTGACACCAAGCAACAAAGATATACACTGATACCCAAGAACACAGAGACACACTTACACCAAGTAACAAAGACAGACACAGATACTCAGTAACACAAACACACACTGACACCAAGTAACAAAGAATACACTGACACCCAGTAACAAAGACACACACTGACACCAAGTAACAAAGACATACACTGATACCAAGTTACACAGACACACACTTACACCAAGTAACACAGACATACACAGACACCCAGTAACAAAGACAGACACTGATACCCAGTAACACAGACACACACTTGCACCAAGTAACAAAGACATACACTGATACCCAGGAACACAGATACACACTGACACCCAGTAACACAGAGAAACACTGACACCAAGTAACAAAGACAGACACTGACACCAAGTAACAAAGACATACAATGATACCCAGTAACACAGACACGCACTGACACCCAGTAACAAAGACATACACTGACACCAAGTAACAAAGACAGACACTGATACCCAGTAACACAGACTCACACTTACACCAAGTAACAAAGACATACACTGATACCCAGTAACAAGACACACACTGACACCAAGTAACAAAGACAGACACTGATACCCAGTAACACAGACTCACACTTACACCAAGTAACAAAGACAGACACTGAAACCCAGTAACACAGACTCACACTTACACCAAGTAACAAAGACATACACTGATACCCAGTAACAAGACACACACTTACAACAAGTAACAAAGACATGCACTTACGCCAAGTAACAAGGACATACACTGATACATAGTAACACAGACACACACTTACACCAAGTAACAAAGACATACACTGATACCCAATAACACAGACAAACACTTACACCAACTAACACAGACATACACTGACACAAAGTAACAAAGAGATACACTGACACCCAGTAACAAAGACATACACTGACACCCAGTAACAAAGACACGCACTGACACCAAGCATCAAAGACACACACTGACACCAAGTAACAAAGACATACACTGATACCCAGTAACACAGACACACACTTACAGCAAGTAAATGGGTGGTTGATGGTCGGCAAACAATCGGTGGGCCGAAGGGCCTGTTTCAGAGCTGTATCTCTAAACTAAACTAAATACTGACACCTAGTGTCACAGACACACACTGACACCCAGTAACACAAACAAACACACACTGACAATAGGTAACACAGAGAACCACTGATACACAGTAACAAAGACATACACTGACACCAAGTAACACAGACACACACTGACACCCAGTAACAAAGACATACACTGACACCAAGTCACAAAGACATGCACTGATAGCCAGTAACACAGACACACAATGACACCAAGTTACAAAGATATACACTGACACCAAGTAACAAACGCGTACACTGACACCAAGTAACAAAGACATACACTGACACCAAGTAACAAAGACAGACAATTACACCAAGTAACAAAGACATACACTTACACCAAGTATTTTGACATACACTGACACCAAGTAACAAAGACATACACTGATACCCATTAACACAGACAAACACTCACACCAAGTAACAAAGACATACACTGATACCCAGTAACACAGACACAAACTTACACCAAGTAACACAGACATACATTGATACCAAGTCACAAAGACATACACTGATACCCAGTAACACAGACACACACTTCCACCAAGTAACAAAGACATACAGTGACACCAAGTATTTTGACATACACTGACACCAAGTAACAAAGACATACACTGATACCCAGTAACACAGACATACACTTACACCAAGTAACACAGACATACTCTGACACCAAATAACAAAGACTGACAATTACACCAAGTAACAAAGACATACACTTACACCAAGTATTTTGACATAAACTGACACCAAGTAAGAAAGACATACACTGATACCCAGTAACACAGACACACACTTACACCCAGGAACACAGACACACACTTACACCAAGTAACAAAGTCATACACTTACACCAAGTAACAAAGACATACACTGACACCAGGTAACAAAGACATACATTGATACCCAGTAACACAGACACACACTTACACCATGTAACAAAGACATACACTGACACCAGGTAACAAAGACATACACTGACACCCAAAATCACAGACACACACGGACACCAAGTAACACAGACACACACTGACATCCAGTAACACAGACACACACTTACACCAAGCAACAAAGACATACACTAACACCAAGTAACAAAGACATACACTTACACCAAGTAACAAAGACATACACTGATACCCTGTAACACCGACACACACTTACACCATGCAACAAAGACATACACTGACACCAGGTAACAAAGACATACACTGACACATAAAATCACAGACACACACGGACACCAAGTAACACAGACACACACTGACACCCAGAAACACAGACACACACTTACACCATGTAACAAAGACATACACTGACACCAGGTAACAAAGACATACACTGACACCCAAAATCACAGACACACACGGACACCAAGTAACACAGACACACACTGACACCCAGTAACACTGACACACACTTACACCAAGTAACAAAGACATACACTGACACCCAGTAACAAAGACATACACTTACACCAAGTAACAAAGACATACACTGATACCCAGTAACACCGACACACACTTACACCATGTAACACAGACATACACTGACACCAAGTAACAAAGACATACACTGACACCAAGTAACAAAGACATACACCTACACCAAGTAACAAAGACATACACTGACACCAAGTAACAAAGACATACACTGATACGCAGAAACACAGACACAGACTTACACCAAGTAACAAAGACATACACTGATAACCAGTAACACAGACACACACTTACAGCATGTAACACAGACATACACTTGCACAAAGTAACAAAGACACACACTTACACCAAGTAACACAGACATACACTTACACCAAGTATTTTGACATACACTGACACCAAGTAACAAAGACATACACTGACACGATGTAACAAAGACATACACTGATACCCAGTAACACAGACACACACTTACACCAAGTAACACAGACATACACTGATACACAGTAACAAAGACCCACACTTACACCAAGTAACAAAGACAGACCATTATACCCAGTAACACAGTCACACACTTACACCAATTAACAAAGACATACACTGACACCCAGTATCAAAGACATACACTGTCACCCAGTAACACAGACACATACGGACACCAAGTAACAAAGACACACACTTACACCAAGTAGCGCAGATACACACTGACACCCAGTAACAAAGACACACACTTGCATCAAGTAACATAGACATACACTGATACCCAGTAACACAGGCACACACTTACACCAAGTAACACAGACATACACTGATACCAAGTAACAAAGACATACACTGACACCAAGTAACAAAGACATACACTTACACCAAGTAACAAAGACACGCACTTACACCAAGTAACACAGGCATACACTGACACCAGGTAACAAAGACATACACTGATACCCAACAACACAGACACACACTTACACCAAGTCACTAAGACATACACTGACACCAAGTCACAAAGACACACACTGACACCCAGAAACAAAGACATACACTGACACCAAGTCACAAAGACATACACTGATACCCAGTAACAAAGACACACACTTACATCAAGTAAGACAGACATACACTGACACCAAGCAACAAAGATATACACTGATACCCAAGAACACAGAGACACACTTACACCAAGTAACAAAGACATACACAGATACTCAGTAACACAAACACACACTGACACCAAGTAACAAAGAATACACTGACACCCAGTAACAAAGACATACACTGATACCAAGTTACACAGACACACACTTACACCAAGTAAAACAGACATACACAGACACCCAGTAACAAAGACAGACACTGATACCCAGTAACACAGACACACACTTGCACCAAGTAACAAAGACATACAGTGACACCCAGGAACACAGATACACACTGACACCCAGTAACACAGAGAAACACTGACACCAAGTAACAAAGACAGACACTGACACCAAGTAACAAAGATATACAATGATACCCAGTAACACAGACACGCACTGACACCCAGTAACACAGACTCACACTTACACCAAGTAACAAAGTCATACACTGATACCCAGTAACAAGACACACACTTACACCAAGTAACAAAGACATACACTGACACAAAGTAACAAAGATAAACACTTACAACAAATAACAAAGACATGCACTTACGCCAAGTAACAAGGACATACACTGATACATAGTAACACAGACACACACTTACACCAAGTAACAAAGGCATACACTGATACCCAATAACACAGACAAACACTTACACCAACTAACACAGACATACACTGACACAAAGTAACAAAGAGATACACTGACACCCAGTAACAAAGACATACACTGACACCCAGTCACAAAGACACGCACTGACACCAAGCATCAAAGACACACACTGACAACAAGTAACAAAGACATACACTGATACCCAGTAAAACAGACACACACTTACACCAAGTAACAAAGACATACACTGACACCAAGTAACAAAGACATACACTGACACCAATTAACAAAGACATACACTGATACATAGTAACACAGACACACAATTACACGAAGTAACAAATACATGCACTGACACCAAGTAACAAAGACATACACTTACACCTAGTAACAAAGACATACACTGACACCAAGTAACAAAGAAATACACTGATACCCAGTAACACAGACACACTTACACCAAGTATCACAGACATACACAGACACCAACTAACAAAGACATACACTGATACCCAGTAACACAGACACACACTGACTCCAGGTAACAAAGACATAAACTTACACCAAATAACACAGACACACACTGACACCAAGGAACAAAGACATACACTGACACCAACTAACAAAGACACACACTTACACCTAGTAACACAGACATACACTGACACCAAGTAACAAAGACATGCACTTACACCAAGTAAGAAAGACACACACTTACACCAAGTAACACAGACCTACACTGACACCAAGTAACAAAGACATACACTGATACCCAGCAACACAGACGCACTCTTACACCAAGTAAAAAAGACATACACTGATACCCAGTAACACAGACACACACTTACACCAAGTATCAAAGACATACACTGACACCAAGTAACCAAGACATACACTTACACCAAGTAACAAAGACATACACTGACACCAAGTAACAAAGACATACACTTACAACAAGTAACAAAGACATACACTGACACCAAGTAACGAAGACATACACTTACACCAAGTAACACAGACATGCACTTACAACAAGTAACAAAGACATACACTGACACCAAGTAACAAAGACATACACTGATACCCAGTAACACAGACACACACTTACACCAAGTAACAAAGTCAGACACTGATTCCCAGTAACACAGACACACACTTACACCAAGTCACAAAGACATACACTGACACCAAGTAACAAAGACATACACTGATACCCAGTAACACAGACACACACTTACACCAAGTAACAAAGACATAAACAGACACCAAGTAACAAAGACATACAATTACACCAAGTAACAAAGACATACACTGACACCAAGTAACAAAGACATACACTGATACCCAGGAACACAGACACACACTTACACCAAGTAACAAAGACATACACTGATACCCAATAACACAGACACACACTTAAACCAAGTAACGCAGACATACACTGACACCCAGTATCAAAGACATACACTGACACCCAGTAACACAGACACATACGGACACCAAGTAACAAAGACACACACTTGCACCAAGTAGCACAGATACACACTGACACCCAGTAACACAGACACACACTTACACCAAGTAACATAGACATACACTGATACCCAGTAACACAGGCACACACTTACACCAAGTAACACAGACATACACTGACACCAAGTAACAAAGACATACACTGACACCAAGTAACAAAGACATACACTTACACCAAGTAACAAAGACACGCACTTACACCAAGTAACACAGGCATACACTGACACCAGGTAACAAAGACATACACTGATACCCAACAACACAGACACACACTTACACCAAGTCACAAAGACATACACTGACACCAAGTCACAAAGACACACACTGACACCCAGAAACAAAGACATACACTGACACCAAGTCACAAAGACATACACTGATACCCAGTAACAAAGACACACACTTACATCAAGTAAGACAGACATACACTGACACCAAGCAACAAAGATATACACTGATACCCAAGAACACAGAGACACACTTACACCAAGTAACAAAGACAGACACAGATACTCAGTAACACAAACACACACTGACACCAAGTAACAAAGAATACACTGACACCCAGTAACAAAGACACACACTGACACCAAGTAACAAAGACATACACTGATACCAAGTTACACTGACACACACTTACACCAAGTAACACAGACATACACAGACACCCAGTAACAAAGACAGACACTGATAACCAGTAACACAGACACACACTTGCACCAAGTAACAAAGACATACAGTGACACCCAGGAACACAGATACACACTGACACCCAGTAACACAGAGAAACACTGACACCAAGTAAAAAAGACAGACACTGACACCAAGTAACAAAGACATACAATGATACCCAGTAACACAGACACGCAATGACACCCAGTAACACAGACTCACACTTACACCAAGTAACAAAGACATACACTGATACCCAGTAACAAGACACACACTTACACCAAGTAACAAAGACATACACTGACACAAAGTAACAAAGATAAACACTTACAACAAGGAACAAAGACATGCACTTACGCCAAGTAACAAGGACATACACTGATACATAGTAACACAGACACACACTTACACCAAGTAACAAAGACATACACTGATACCCAATAACACAGAAAAACACTTACACCAACTAGCACAGACATACACTGACACAAAGTAACAAAGAGATACAGTGACACCCAGTAACAAAGACATACACTGACACACAGTAACAAAGACACGCACTGACACCAAGCATCAAAGACACACACTGACACCAAGTAACAAAGACATACACTGATACCCAGTAAAACAGACACACACTTACACCAAGTAACAAAGACATACACTTACAACTAGTAACAAAGACATACACTGACACCAAGTAACAAAGACATACACTGATACCCAGTAACACAGACACACACTTACACCAAGTAACAAAGGCATACACTGATACCCAGTAACACAGACACACTTACACCAAGTATCACAGACATACACAGACACCAACTAACAAAGACATACACTGATACCCAGTAACACAGACACACACTTACACCAAGTAACAAAGACATAAACTTACACCAAATAATACAGACATACACTGACACCAAGTAACAAAGACATACACTGACACCAACTAACAAAGACACACACTTACACCAAGTAACACAGACATACACTGACACCAAGTAACAAAGACATGCACTTACACCAAGTAAGAAAGACACACACTTACACCAAGTAACACAGACCTACACTGACACCAAGTAACAAAGACATACACTGATACCCAGCAACACAGACGCACTCTTACACCAAGTAAAAAAGACAGACACTGATACCCAGTAACACAGACACACACTTACACCAAGTATCAAAGACATACACTGACACCAAGTAACCAAGACATAAACTTACACCAAGTAACAAAGACATACACTGACACCAAGTAACAAAGACATACACTGACACCAAGTAACAAAGACATACACTGACACCAAGTAACTAAGACATACACTTACACCAAGTAACACAGACATGCACTTACAACAAGTAACAAAGACATACACTGACACCAAGTAACAAAGACATACACTGATACCCAGTAACACAGACACAGACTTACACCAAGTAACAAAGTCAGACACTGATTCCCAGTAACACAGACACACACTTACACCAAGTCACAAAGGCACACACTGACACCCAGTAACAAAGACAGACACTGACACCCAGTAACACAGACACACACTTACAGCAAGTAAATGGGTGGTTGATGGTCGGCAAACAATTGGTGGGCAGAATGGCCTGTTTCAGTGCTGTATCTCTAAACTAAACTAAATACTGACACCTAGTGTCACAGACACACACTGACACCCAGTAAGACAAACAAACACACACTGACAACCAGTAACACAGAGAACCACTGATACACAGTAACAAAGACATACACTGACACCAAGTAACACAGACACACACTGACACCCAGAAACAAAGACATACACTGACACCAAGTCACAAAGACATGCACTGATAGCCAGTAACACAGACACACAATGACACCAAGTTACAAAGATATACACTGACACCAAGTAACAAACGCGTACACTTACACCAAGTAACAAAGACATACACTGACACCAAGTAACAAAGACAGACAATTACACCAAGAAACAAAGACATACACTGATACCCAGTAACACAGACAAACACTCACACCAAGTAACAAAGACATACACTCATATCCTGTAACACAAACACAAACTTACACCAAGTAACACAGACATACTTTGATACCAAGTCACAAAGACATACACTGATACCCAGTAACACAGACACACACTTACACCAAGTAACAAAGACATACAGTGACACCAAGTATTTTGACATGCACTGACACCAAGTAACAAAGACATACACTGATACCCAGTAACACAGACATACACTTACAACAAGTAACAAAGACACACACTGACACCCACTAACACAGACACACACTTACACCAAGTAACAAAGACAGAAACTGACACCAAGTAACAAAGACATACAATTACACCAAGTAACAAAGACATACACTGACACCAAGTAACAAAGACATACACTGATACCCAGGAACACAGACACACACTTACACCAAGTAACAAAGACATACACTGATACCCAGTAACACAGACACACACTTAAACCAAGTAACACAGACATGCACTGACACCAAGTAACAAAGACAGATACTGATACCCAGTAACACAGGCACACACTGTGCGGAGGCGGGGGGGGCGTGGGGCACATTGGCGCAGTGGTTAGCACCGCAGCCTCACAGCTCCAGGGACCCGGGTTCGTTTCTGGGTACTGCCTGTGCGCTGTTTGCAAGTTCTCCCTGTGTCTGCGTCAGTTTCCTCCGGGTGCTCCGGTTTCCTCCCACATGCCAAAGACTTGCAGGTTGATAGGTTAATTGGCCATCATAAATTGCCCCTAGTATAGGTAGGTGGTAGGGAAATATATAGGGACAGGTGGGGATGTGATAAGAATACGGGATTAGTGTAGGATGAGCATAAATGGGTGGTTGATGGTCCGCACAGTCTCTGTGGGCCGAAGGGCCTGTTTAAGTGCTGTATCTCGAAACTAAACTAAATACTGACACCTAGTGTCACAGACACACACTGACACCCAGTAACAACCAGAGTTGTTATCTCTGGGTTGTTGCCTGTGCCACGTGCTAGCGAAGAGAGGAATAGGGAGAGAGAGGAGTTGAACACGTGGCTGCAGGGATGATGTTGGAGGGAGGGTTTTGGTTTCCTGGATAATTGGGGCTCTTTCTGGGGTAGGTGGGACCTCTACAAACAGGATGGTCTTCACCTGAACCAGAGGGGTACCAATATCCTGAGGGGGAGATTTGTTAGTGCTCTTCGGGGGGGTTTAAACTAAATCAGCAGGGGAATGGGAACCTAAATTGTAGTTCCAGTGTACAGGCTTTTGAGAGTAGGGAGGTAGGGGATAAGGTTACATGGACGCAAGAGAGCACTGGCAAGCAAGAACTTGGTTTAAAGTGTGTCTACTTCAACGCCAGGAGCATCCGGAATAAGGTGGGTGAGCTTGCAGCATGGGTTGGTACCTGGGATCCTGATGTTGTGGCCATTTCAGAGACATGGGTAGAGCAGGGGCAGGAATAGATGTTGCAGGTTCCGGGATTTAGATGTTTCAGAAAGAACAGAGAAGAGGGTAAAAGAGGGGGGGGGGGGGGTGGCATTGTTAATCAAGGAAAGTATTACAGCGGCAGAAAGGACGTTTGAGGACTCGTCTACTGAGGTAGTATGGGCCGAGGTTAGAAACAGGAGAGGAGAGGTCACCCTGTTGGGAGTTTTCTATAGACCTCCGAATAGTTCCAGAGATGTAGAGGAAAGGATAGCGAAGATGATTCTCGACAGGAGCGAGAGTAACAGGGTAGTGGTTATGGGGGACTTTAACTTTCCAAATATTGACTGGAAATACTATAGTTCGAGTACTTTAGATGGGTCTGTTTTTGTCCAGTGTGTGCAGGAGGGTTTTCTGACACAGTATGTGGACAGGCCAACCAGGGGCGATGCCACATTGGATTTGGTACTGGGTAATGAACCCGGCCAGGTGTTCGATTTAGATGTAGGTGAGCACTTTGGCGATAGTGATCACAATTCGGTTAGGTTTACCTTAGCGATGGGCAGGGACAGGTATATACCGCAGGGCAAGAATTATAGCTGGGGGAAAGGAAATTATGACGCGATTAGGCAAGATTTATGATGTGTAGGATGGGGAAGTAAACTGCAGGGGATGGGCACAAACGAAATGTGGAGCTTATTCAAGGAGCAGCTAATGCGTGTCCTTGATAAGTATGTACCTGTCAGGCAGGGAGCAAGTTGTCGAGCGAGGGAGCCGTGGTTTACTCAAGAAGTTGAAGCGCTTGTCAAGAGAAAGAGGGCGGCTTATGTTAGGATGAGACGTGAAGGCTCAGTTAGGGCGCTTGAGAGTTACAAGCTAGCCAGGAAGGATCTAAAGGGAGGGCTAAGAAGAGCAAGGAGAGGACACGAGAAGTCATTGGCGGATAGGATCAAAGAAAACCCTAAGGTTTTCTATAGGTATATCAGGAATAAACGAATGATAAGAGTTAGAACAGGGCCAATCAAGGATAGTAGTGGGAAGTTGTGTGCGGAATCAGAGGAGATAGGGGAAGCGTTAAATGAATATTTTTCGTCAGTATTTACAGTAGAAAAAGAAAATGTTGGCGAGGAGATTACTGAGATACAGCCTACTAGGCTAGATGGGATTGAGATTCACAAGGAGGAGGTGTTAGCAATTTTGGAAAGAGTGAAAATAGAAGTCCCCTGGGCCAGATGGGATTTATCCTAGGATTCTCTGGGAAGCTAGGGAGGAGATGAGCAGAGAGATCTTGGTATCCATGTACATAAATCCCTGAAAGTTGCTACCCAGGTTAATAGGGCTGTTAAGAAGGCATATGGTGTGTGAGCCTTTATTAGTAGGGGGATCGAGTTTCGGAGCCAAGGGGTCATGATGCAGCTGTACAAAACTCTGGTGAGGCCGCACCTGGAGTATTGCGTGCAGTTCTGGTCACCGCATTATAGGAAGGATGTCGAAGCTTTGGAAAGGGTGCAGAGGAGATTTACTAGGATGTTGCCTGGTATGGAAGGAAGGTCTTACGAGGAAAGGCTGAGGGACTTGGGGTTGTTTTCGTTAGAGAGAAGGAGGAGGAGAGGTGACTTAATAGAGACATACAAGATAATCAGAGGGTGAGATAGGTAGGATAGTGAGAGTCTTTTTCCTCGGATGAGGATGGCAAACACGAGGGGACATAGCTTTAAGTTGAGGGGTGAAAGATATAGGACAGATGTCGGAGGTAGTTTCTTTACACAGAGAGTAGTAGGGGCGTGGAACGCCCTGCCTGCAACAGTAGTAGACTCGCCAACTTTAAGGGCATTTAAGTGGTCATTGGATAGACATATGGATGTAAATGGAATAGTAGGTCAGATGATCGGCGCAACATCGAGGGCCGAAGGGCCTGTACTGCGCTGTAATATTCTAATTCTAATTCTAATTCTAACACAAACAAACACACACTGACACCCAGTAACACAGAGAACAAAAGAAACACAGGAACAAAGACATCCACTGACACCATGTAACACAGACACACACTGACACCCAGTAACAAAGACATACACTGACAACAAGTCACAAAGACATACACTGATACCAAGTCACAAAGACAGACACTGATACCCAGTAACACAGACACACACTGACACCAAGTAACAAAGACATACACTGAAACCAAGTAACAGAGGCATACATTAAACCAAGTAACAAAGACACACAATTACACCAAGTAACACAGACAAACACTGACACCAAGTAACAAAGACATACACTTACACCAAGTATTTTGACATTCACTGACATCAAGTAACAAAGACATACACTGATCCCCAGCAACACAGACACACACATACACCAAGTAACAAAGACAGACACTGACACCAAGTCACAAAGACACACACTGACACCCAGTAACAAAGACATACACTGACACCAAGTCACAAAGACATACACTGATACACAGTAACACAGACACACACTTACACCAAGTAACAAAGACATAAACTGACACCCAGTAACAAAGACATACACTGACACCCAGTAACACAGTCACACACGGACACCAAGTAACAAAGACACACACTTACACCAAGTAACACAGACACACACTGACACCCAGTAATACAGACACACACTTACACCAATTAACACAGACATACACTGACACCAAGTAACAACGACATACACTTATACCCAGTAACAAAGACATACACTTACACCAAGTAACAAAGACACACACCTACACCAAGTAACCCAGACATACACTGAAACCAAGTAACAAAGACAGACAATTACACCAAGTAACAAAGACATACACTTACACCAAGTATTTTGACATACACTGACACCAAGTAACAATGACACACACCTACACCAAGTAACACAGACATAGACTGACACCAAGTAACAAAGACATACACTTACACCAAGTAACACAGACATACACTGACACCAAGTAACAAAGAGATACACTGATACCCAGTAATACAGACACACGCTTACACAAAGTAACATAGACAGACACTGATACCCAGTAACACAGACACACAATTACACCAAGTAACAAAGACATACACTGACACCCAGTAACAAAGACATACACTGACAACTAGTAACACAGACGCACACGGACACCCAGTAACACAGACACACACTTGCACCAAGTAACACAGACACACACTGACACCAAGTAAGAAAGACATACACTGATACCCAGTAACACAGGCACACACTTACACCAAGTAGCACAGACATACAGTGACAACAAGTCACAAAGACATACACTGATACCCAGTAACAAAGACATACACTGATACCCAGTAACACAGACACAAACTTACACCAAGTAACAAAGACATACACTGACACCAAGTAACACTGACACACACTTACACCAAGTAACAAAGACACGCACTTATACCAAGTAACACAGACATACACTGACACCAAGTAACAAAGACATACACTGACACCAAGTCACAAAGTCATAAACTGACTCCCAGTAACAAAGACATACACTGACACCAAGTAACAAAGACATACACTGATACCCAGTAATACAGACACACGCTTACACAAAGTAACAAAGACTGACACTGATACCCAGTAACACAGACACACAATTACTCCAAGTTACAAAGACATACACTGACACCAAGTAACAAAGACATACACTTACACCAAGTAACACAGACATACACTGGCACCAAGTAACAAAGAGATACAATTACACCAAGGAACAAAGACATGCACTTACGCCAAATAACACAGACATACACTGACACCAAGTAACAAAGACATACACTGATACCCAGTAACACAGACACACACTAACACCAAGTAACAAAGACATACACTGATACCCAGTAACACAGACACACACTTACACCAAGTAACACAGACATGCACTGACACCAAGTAACAAAGACATACACTGATATCCAGTAACGCAGGCACACACTGGGGGCGGGGGTCGGCGGGTGCACATTGGCGCAGTGGTGAGCACCGCAGCCTCACAGCTCCAGGGACCCGGGTTCGATGCTGGGTACTGCCTGTGCGGAGTTTGCAAGTTGTCTCTCTAACTGCGTGAGTTTCTTCCGGCTGCGCCGGTTTCCTCCCACATGCCAAAGACTTGCAGGTTGATAGGTTAATTGGCCATCATAAATTGCCCCTTGTACAGGTAGTTGGTACGGAAATATATAGGGACAGTTGGGGATGTGATAGGAATAGGGGATTAGTGTAGGATTAGTATAAATGGGTGGTTGGTGGTCGGCACAGACTCGGTGGGCCGAAGGGCCTGTTTCAGTGCTGTATCTCTAAACTAAACTAAATACTGACACCCAGTGTCACAGACACACACGGACACCCAGTAACACAAATAAACACACACTGACACCAAGTCACAAAGACATACACTGATACCAAGTCACAAAGACATACACTGATACCCAGCAACACAGGCACACACTGACACCAAGTAACAAAGACAAACACTGACACCAAGTAACACAGACATACAATGACACCAAGTAACAAAGAGAGACAATTACACCAAGTAACAAAGACATACACCTACACCAAGTATTTTGACACACACTGACACCAAGTAACAAAGACATACACTGATCCCCAGTAACACAGACACACACTTACACCAAGTAACAAAGACATACACTGACACCAAGTCACAAAGACAAACACTGACACCCAACAACAAAGACATACACTGACACCAAGTCACAAAGACATACACTGATACCCAGTAACACAGACACACAATTACACCAAGTAACACAGACATACACTGACACCAAGTAACAAAGACATACACTGATACCGAGTAACACAGACACATACTTACACCAAGTAACAAAGACATACACTGACACCAAGTAACAAAGACATACACTGATACCCAGTAACACAGACACACACTTACACCAAGTAACAAAGACATACACTGATACCCAGTAACACAGACACACACTTACACCAAGTAACACAGACATGCACTGACACCAAGTAACAAAGACATACACTGATACCCAGCAACATAGGCACACACTGACACCAAGTAACAAAGACATACACTGATACCCAGTAACACAGACACACACTGACACCAAGTAACAAAGAAATACACTGACACCAAGTCACAAAGACAAACACTGACACCCAACAACAAAGACATACACTGACACCAATTCACAAAGACATACACTGATACCCAGTAACACAGTCACACACTTACACCAAGTAACACAGACATACACTGACATCAAGTAACAAAGACATACACTGATACCGAGTAACACAGACATACACTTACACCAAGTAACAAAGACATACACTGACACCAAGTAACAAAGACATACACTGATACCCAGTAACACAGACACACACTTACACCAAGTAGCAAAGACATACACTGACACCAAGTCACAAAGACTCACACTGACACCCAATAACAAAGACATACACTGACACCAAGTCACAAAGACATACACTGATACCCAGTAACACAGACACACACTTACACCAAGTAACACAGACATACACTGACACCAAGTAACAAAGACATACACTGACATCAAGTCACAAAGACATACAATTACACCAAGTAACACAAACACACACTTACAGCAAGTAACTCAGACATAAACTAACACCAAGTAACAAAGACAGACAATTACACTAAGTAACAAAGACACACACTTACACCAAGTAACACAGACATACACTGATACCCAGGAGCACAGACACACACTTCCAACAAGTTACAAAGACATACACTGACACCAAGTAACAAAGACATACACCTACACCAAGTAACACAAACATACACTTACACCAAGTAACAAAGACATACACTGACACCAAGTAACACAGACACACTTACACCAAGTAACAAAGACATACACTTACACCTGGTAACACAAACACGCACTGACACCAAGTAACAAAGACATACACTGACACCAAGTAACAAAGACATACAATGACACCAAGAAACAAAGACATTCACTGATACCCAGTAACACAGATACACACTTACAACAAGTAACAAAGACATACACTGACACCCAGTAACAAAGACATACACTGACATCAAGTCACAAAGACATACACTGATACCCAGTAACACAGACACACACTTACAACATGTAACAAAGACAGACAATTACACCAAGTAACAAAGACATACACTTACACCACGTATTTTGACATACACTGACACCAAGTAACAAAGACATACACTGATACCCAGTAACACAGACACACACTTACACCAAGTAACAAAGACACACACTGACACCCAGTAACAGAAACATACACTGACACCAAGAAACAAAGACATTCACTGATACCCAGTAACACAGACACACACTTACAAAAAATAACACAGACATGCACTGACACCAAGTAACAAAGACATACACTGATAGCCAGTAACACAGACATACAATTAAACCAAGTAACACAAACACACACTTACACCAAGTAACTCAGACATAAACTGACACCAAGTAACAAAGACAGACAATTACACCAAGTAACAAAGACACACACTTACACCAAGTAACACAGACATACACTGATACCCAGGAGCACAGACACACACTTCCAACAAGTTACAAAGACATACACTGACACCAAGTAACAAAGACATACACCTACACCAAGTAACACAAACATACACTTACACCAAGTAACAAAGAAATACACTGACACCAAGTAACACAGACACACTTACACCAAGTAACAAAGAAATACACTTACACCTGGTAACACAAACACGCACTGACACCAAGTAACAAAGACATACACTGACACCAAGTAACAAAGAGACATACAATGACACCAAGAAACAAAGACATTCACTGATACCCAGTAACACATATACACACTTACAACAAGTAACAAAGACATACACTGACACCCAGTAACAAAGACATACACTGACATCAAGTCACAAAGACATACACTGATACCCAGTAACACAGACACACACTTACAACATGCAACAAAGACAGACAATTACACCAAGTAACAAAGACATACACTTACACCACGTATTTTGACATACACTGACACCAAGTAACAAAGACATACACTGATACCCAGTAACACAGACACACACTTACACCAAGTAACAAAGACACACACTGACACCCAGTAACAAAAACATACACTGACACCAAGAAACAAAGACATTCACTGATACCCAGTAACACAGACACACACTTACAAAAAATAACACAGACATGCACTGACACCAAGTAAGAAAGACATACACTGATAGCCAGTAACACAGACATACAATTAAACCAAGTAACACAAACACACACTTACACCAAGTAACTCAGACATAAACTGACACCAAGTAACAAAGACAGACAATTACACAAAGTAACAAAGACACACACTTACACCAAGTAACACAGACATACACTGATACCCAGGAGCACAGACACACACTTCCACCAAGTAACAAAGACATACACTGACACCAAGTAACAAAGACATACACTTACACCAAGTAACACAAACATACACTTACACCAAGTAACAAAGACATACACTTACACCTGGTAACACTAACACACACTTACACCAAGTAACAAAGACATACACTGACACCAAGAAACAAAGACATACAATTACACCAAGTAACACAGCCATACACTGACACTAAGTAACAAAGACATACACTTACACCAAGTAACAAAGACATACACTTACACCAAGTAACACAGACATACACTGGCACCAAGTAACAAAGAGATACAATTACACCAAGGAACAAAGACATGCACTTACGCCAAATAACACAGACATACACTGACACCAAGTAACAAAGACATACACTGATACCCAGTAACACAGACACACACTAACACCAAGTAACAAAGACATACACTGATACCCAGTAACACAGACACACACTTACACCAAGTAACACAGACATGCACTGACACCAAGTAACAAAGACATACACTGATATCCAGTAACGCAGGCACACACTGGGGGCGGGGGTCGGCGGGTGCACATTGGCGCAGTGGTGAGCACCGCAGCCTCACAGCTCCAGGGACCCGGGTTCGATGCTGGGTACTGCCTGTGCGGAGTTTGCAAGTTGTCTCTCTAACTGCGTGAGTTTCTTCCGGCTGCGCCGGTTTCCTCCCACATGCCAAAGACTTGCAGGTTGATAGGTTAATTGGCCATCATAAATTGCCCCTTGTACAGGTAGTTGGTACGGAAATATATAGGGACAGTTGGGGATGTGATAGGAATAGGGGATTAGTGTAGGATTAGTATAAATGGGTGGTTGGTGGTCGGCACAGACTCGGTGGGCCGAAGGGCCTGTTTCAGTGCTGTATCTCTAAACTAAACTAAATACTGACACCCAGTGTCACAGACACACACGGACACCCAGTAACACAAATAAACACACACTGACACCAAGTCACAAAGACATACACTGATACCAAGTCACAAAGACATACACTGATACCCAGCAACACAGGCACACACTGACACCAAGTAACAAAGACAAACACTGACACCAAGTAACACAGACATACAATGACACCAAGTAACAAAGAGAGACAATTACACCAAGTAACAAAGACATACACCTACACCAAGTATTTTGACACACACTGACACCAAGTAACAAAGACATACACTGATCCCCAGTAACACAGACACACACTTACACCAAGTAACAAAGACATACACTGACACCAAGTCACAAAGACAAACACTGACACCCAACAACAAAGACATACACTGACACCAAGTCACAAAGACATACACTGATACCCAGTAACACAGACACACAATTACACCAAGTAACACAGACATACACTGACACCAAGTAACAAAGACATACACTGATACCGAGTAACACAGACACATACTTACACCAAGTAACAAAGACATACACTGACACCAAGTAACAAAGACATACACTGATACCCAGTAACACAGACACACACTTACACCAAGTAACAAAGACATACACTGATACCCAGTAACACAGACACACACTTACACCAAGTAACACAGACATGCACTGACACCAAGTAACAAAGACATACACTGATACCCAGCAACATAGGCACACACTGACACCAAGTAACAAAGACATACACTGATACCCAGTAACACAGACACACACTGACACCAAGTAACAAAGAAATACACTGACACCAAGTCACAAAGACAAACACTGACACCCAACAACAAAGACATACACTGACACCAATTCACAAAGACATACACTGATACCCAGTAACACAGTCACACACTTACACCAAGTAACACAGACATACACTGACATCAAGTAACAAAGACATACACTGATACCGAGTAACACAGACATACACTTACACCAAGTAACAAAGACATACACTGACACCAAGTAACAAAGACATACACTGATACCCAGTAACACAGACACACACTTACACCAAGTAGCAAAGACATACACTGACACCAAGTCACAAAGACTCACACTGACACCCAATAACAAAGACATACACTGACACCAAGTCACAAAGACATACACTGATACCCAGTAACACAGACACACACTTACACCAAGTAACACAGACATACACTGACACCAAGTAACAAAGACATACACTGACATCAAGTCACAAAGACATACAATTACACCAAGTAACACAAACACACACTTACAGCAAGTAACTCAGACATAAACTAACACCAAGTAACAAAGACAGACAATTACACTAAGTAACAAAGACACACACTTACACCAAGTAACACAGACATACACTGATACCCAGGAGCACAGACACACACTTCCAACAAGTTACAAAGACATACACTGACACCAAGTAACAAAGACATACACCTACACCAAGTAACACAAACATACACTTACACCAAGTAACAAAGACATACACTGACACCAAGTAACACAGACACACTTACACCAAGTAACAAAGACATACACTTACACCTGGTAACACAAACACGCACTGACACCAAGTAACAAAGACATACACTGACACCAAGTAACAAAGACATACAATGACACCAAGAAACAAAGACATTCACTGATACCCAGTAACACAGATACACACTTACAACAAGTAACAAAGACATACACTGACACCCAGTAACAAAGACATACACTGACATCAAGTCACAAAGACATACACTGATACCCAGTAACACAGACACACACTTACAACATGTAACAAAGACAGACAATTACACCAAGTAACAAAGACATACACTTACACCACGTATTTTGACATACACTGACACCAAGTAACAAAGACATACACTGATACCCAGTAACACAGACACACACTTACACCAAGTAACAAAGACACACACTGACACCCAGTAACAGAAACATACACTGACACCAAGAAACAAAGACATTCACTGATACCCAGTAACACAGACACACACTTACAAAAAATAACACAGACATGCACTGACACCAAGTAACAAAGACATACACTGATAGCCAGTAACACAGACATACAATTAAACCAAGTAACACAAACACACACTTACACCAAGTAACTCAGACATAAACTGACACCAAGTAACAAAGACAGACAATTACACCAAGTAACAAAGACACACACTTACACCAAGTAACACAGACATACACTGATACCCAGGAGCACAGACACACACTTCCAACAAGTTACAAAGACATACACTGACACCAAGTAACAAGGACATACACCTACACCAAGTAACACAAACATACACTTACACCAAGTAACAAAGAAATACACTGACACCAAGTAACACAGACACACTTACACCAAGTAACAAAGAAATACACTTACACCTGGTAACACAAACACGCACTGACACCAAGTAACAAAGACATACACTGACACCAAGTAACAAAGAGACATACAATGACACCAAGAAACAAAGACATTCACTGATACCCAGTAACACATATACACACTTACAACAAGTAACAAAGACATACACTGACACCCAGTAACAAAGACATACACTGACATCAAGTCACAAAGACATACACTGATACCCAGTAACACAGACACACACTTACAACATGCAACAAAGACAGACAATTACACCAAGTAACAAAGACATACACTTACACCACGTATTTTGACATACACTGACACCAAGTAACAAAGACATACACTGATACCCAGTAACACAGACACACACTTACACCAAGTAACAAAGACACACACTGACACCCAGTAACAAAAACATACACTGACACCAAGAAACAAAGACATTCACTGATACCCAGTAACACAGACACACACTTACAAAAAATAACACAGACATGCACTGACACCAAGTAAGAAAGACATACACTGATAGCCAGTAACACAGACATACAATTAAACCAAGTAACACAAACACACACTTACACCAAGTAACTCAGACATAAACTGACACCAAGTAACAAAGACAGACAATTACTCAAAGTAACAAAGACACACACTTACACCAAGTAACACAGACATACACTGATACCCAGGAGCACAGACACACACTTCCACCAAGTAACAAAGACATACACTGACACCAAGTAACAAAGACATACACTTACACCAAGTAACACAAACATACACTTACACCAAGTAACAAAGACATACACTTACACCTGGTAACACTAACACACACTTACACCAAGTAACAAAGACATACACTGACACCAAGAAACAAAGACATACAATTACACCAAGTAACACAGCCATACACTGACACTAAGTAACAAAGACATACACTTACACCAAGTAACAAAGACACACACTTACACCAAGTAACACAGACATACACTGACACCAAGTAACAAAGACATAAAATTACACCAAGTAACAAAGACACACACTTACACCAAGCAACACAGACATACACTGACACCATTTCTCAAGACATGCACTGATACCCAGTAACACTGATATACACTGACACCAAGTAACAAAGACATACAATGACACCAAGAAACAAAGACATTCACTGATACCCAGTAACACAGACACACACTTACAACAAGTAACAAAGACATACACTGACACCCAGTAATAAAGACATACACTGACATCAAGTCACAAAGACATACACTGATACCCAGTAACACAGACACACAATTACACCAAGTAACAAAGACCAACTCTGACACCAAGTAAAAAAGACAGCCACTGACACCAAGAAACAAAGACATACACTTACACCAAGTAACACAGACACACACTGACACCCAGCAACACAAACAAACATACACTGACACCCAGTAACATAGAGCAACACTGACACACAGTAACAAAGACATACTCAGACACACACTGACACCAAGTAAGAAAGACTAACACAGACACACACTGTCACCAAGTAACAAAGGCATACACTGACACCTTTTAACAAAGACATACACTGACACCAATTCACAAAGACATACACTGATACCCAGTAACACAGACACACACTTCCACAAAGTAACAAAGGCATACACTGACACCAAGTAACAAAGACATACACTGATACCCAGTAACACAGACACACACTTACACCAAGTAACAAAGACACACAATTACACCAAGTAACACAGACATACACTGTCTCCAAGTAACAAAGACATACACTGAAACCAAGTAACAAAGACATAAACTGACACCCAGTAACAAAGACATACACTGACACCAAGTCACAAAGACATACACTGACTCCCAGTAACCAAGACATACACTGACACCAAGTCACAAAGACATACACTGACACCAAGTAACAAAGACATACACTGATACCCATTAACAAAGACACACACTTACACCAAGTAACAAAGACATACACTGACAACAAGTAACAAAGACATACAATTACACCAAGTAACAAAGACACACACTTACACCAAATAACACAGCCATACACTGACACCAAGTAACAAAGACATACACTGTTACTCAGTAACACAGACACACACTTACACCAAGTAACAAAGACATACACTGATACCAAGTGACACAGACACACACTTACACCAAGTAACACAAACACTCACTTACACCAAGTAGCAAAGACATACACTGACACCAAGTAGCAAAGACATACAATTACAGCAAGTAACAAAGACACATACTTACACCAAGTAACACAGACATGCACTGTCACCATGTAGCAAAGATATGCACTGATACCCAGTAACACAGACACACACTTACACCAAGTAACAAAGATATACACTGATACCCAGTAACACACACACTTACACCAAGTAACAAAGACATACATTGACACCAAGTAACAAAGACATACACTGACACCAAGTCACAAAGACAGACACTGACACCCAGTAACAAAGACAAACACTGACAACAAGTAACGAAGACAGACACTGACACACAGTAACAAAGACAGACAATGACTCCACGTCACAAAGACATACACTGACACCAAGTAACAAAGACATACACTTACACCAAGTAGCAAAGACATACACTGACACCAAGTAGCAAAGACATACAATTACTTCAAGTAACAAAGACGCACACTTACACCAAGTAACACAGACATACACTGACAGCAAGTAACAAAGACATACACTGTTCCCCAGTAACACAGACACACACTTACACCAAGTAAAAAAGACATACTCTGATACCAAGTAACACAGACACACACTTACACCAAGTAACACAGGCACACACTTACACCAAGTGACAAAGACATACACTGACACCAAGTAACAAAGACATACACTTACACCAAGTAACACAGACATACACTGACACCAAGTAACAAAGACATACAATTACACCAAGTAACAAAGACACACACTTACACCAAGTAGCACAGACATGCACTGTCACCATGTAGCAAAGATATGCACTGATACCCAGTAACACAGACACACACTTACACCAAGTAACAAAGATATAAACTGATACCCAGTAACACAGACACACACTTACACCAAGTAACAAAGACATACACTGACACCAAGTAACAAAGACATACACTGACACCAAGTCACAAAGGCAGATACTGACACCCAGTAGCAAAGACAAACAATGACACCAAGTAACGAAGACAGACACTGACACCCAGTAACAAAGACAGACAATGACACGACGTCACAAAGACATACACTGACACCAGGTAACAAAGACATACACTTACACCAAGTAACAAAGACATACACTGACTCCCAGTAACAAAGACATACACTGACACCGAGTCACAAGGACATACACTGATAACCAGTAATACAGACACACACTTACAAGCAGTAACAACGACATACAGTGACACCAAGTAACAAAGACATACACTTACACCAAGTAACAAAGACATACACTGATACCCAGTAAAACAGACACACACTGACACCAAGTAACAAAGACATACACTGACACCAAGTAACAAAGGCATACACTTACACCAAGTAACAAAGACACACACTTACACCAAGTAACACAGACATACACTGACACCAAGTAACAAAGACAGACAATTACACCAAGTAACAAAGACACACACTTACACCAAGTAGCACAGACATGCACTGTCACCATGTAGCAAAGATATGCACTGATACCCAGTGACACAGACACACAATTACACCAAGTAACAAAGAGAAACACTGATACCCAGTAACACAGACACACACTTACACCAAGTAACAAAGACATACACTGACACCAAGTTACAAAGACATCCACTGACACCAAGTCACAAAGACAGATACTGACACCCAGTAACAAAGACTGACAATGACACCAAGTCACAAAGACATACACTGACACCAAGTAACCAAGACATACAATTACACCAAGTAACAAAGACACAGACTTACACCACGTAACACAGACATACGCTGACACCAAGTAACAAAGACATATACTGTTGCCGAGTAACACAGAGACACACTTACACCAAGTAACAAAGACATGCACTGATACCAAGTAACACAGACGCACACTTACACCAAGTAACACATACATACACTGACACCAGGTAACAAAGTCATACACTGATACCCAGTAGCACAGACACACACTGGGCGGCACATTGGCACAGTGGTTAGCAGCCTCACAGCTCCAGGGACCCGGGCTCGATTCTGGGTACTGCCTGTGCGGAGTTTGCAAGTTCTCCCTGTGTCTGCGTGAGTTTCCTCCGGGTGCTCCGGTTTCTTCCCACATGCCAAAGACTTGCAGGTTGATAGGTTAATTGGCCATTATAAATTGACACTAGTCTCGGTTGGTGGTAGGGAAATATATAGGGACAGGTGGGGATGTGATAGGAATACGGGATTAGTGTAGGATTAGTATAAATGAGTGGTTGATGGTCGGCACAGACTCGGTTGGCCGAAGGGCCTGTTTCAGTGCTGCATCACTAAACTAAATACTGACACCCAGTAACACAAACAAACACACACTGACACCCAGTAACATAGAGAAACACTGAGACACAGTAACAAAGACATACACTGACACACAGACACACACTGTCACCAAGTAACAAAGACATACACTGACTCCCAGTAACAAAGTCATACACTGACACCGAGTCACAAAGACATACACTGATAACCAGTAACACAGACACACACTTACAAGCAGTAACAACGACATACAGTGACACCAAGTAACAAAGACATACACTTACACCAAGTAACAAAGACATGCACTGATACCCAGTAAAACAGACACACACTGACACCAAGTAACAAAGACATACACTGACACCAAGTTACAAAGGCATACACTTACACCAAGTAACAAAGACACACACTTACACCAAGTAACACAGACATACACTGACACCAAGTAACAAAGACAGACAATTACACCAAGTAACAAAGACACACACTTACACCAAGTAGCACAGACATGCACTGTCACCATGTAGCAAAGATATGCAGAGATACCCAGTAACACAGACACACACTTACACCAAGTAACACAGACATACACTGACACCAAGTAACCAAGACATACAATTACACCAAGCAACAAAGACACACACTTACACCAAGTAACACAGACATACACTGACACCAAGTAACAAAGACATGCACTGATACCAAGTAACACAGACGCACACTTACAGCAAGTAACACATACATACACTGACACCAAGTAACAAAGACAAACACTGACACCAAGTAACAAAGGCGTACACTTGCACCATGTCACAGAGACAGACAATTACACCAAGTAACAAAGAAACACACTTACACCAAGTATTTTGACACACACTGACACCAAGTAACAAAGACATACACTGATACCAAGTTACAACGACACACACTTACACCAAGTAACAAAGACATACACTGACACCAAGTCACAAAGACGCGCACAGACACCCAGTAACACAGACTCACACTTACACCAAGAAACAAAGACATACACTGATACCCAGTAACAAAGACATACACTTACACCAAGTAACAAAGACATACACTGATACCCAGTAACACAGACACACACTTACACCAAGTAACAAAGACATACACTGATACCCAGTAACACAGACACACATTTACACCAAGTAACAAAGACATACACTGATACCAAGAGACACAGACACACACTTACACCAAGTATCACAAACACTCACTAACACCAAGTAACAAAGACATACACTGACACCAAGAAACAAAGACATACAATTACACCAGGTAACAAAGACACACACTTAGAACAAGTAACACAGACATACACTGACACCAAGTAACAAAGACATACACCGTTACCCAGTAACACAGACACACACTTACACCAAGTAACAAAGACATACACTGATACCAAGTAACACAGACACACACTTACACCAAGTAACACAGACACACACTTACACCAAGTAACAAAGTCATACACTGACACCAAGTAACAAAGACATACACTTACACCAAGTAACACAGACATACACTGACACCAAGTAACAAAGACATACAATTACACCAAGTAACAAAGACACACACTTACACCAAGTAACAAAGACATACACTGACACCAAGTCACAAAGAAATACACTGACACCCAGTAACACAGGCACACACGGACACCAAGTAACAAAGACGCGCACTGACACCCAGTAACACAGACACACACTTACACCAAGTAACAAAGACATACACTGACACCAAGTAACAAAGACATACACTTACACCAAGTAACAAAGACATACAGTGATACCCAGGAAAACAGACACACACTTACACCAAGTAACAAAGACATACACTGATACCCAGTAACACAGACACACACTTACACCAAGTAACAAAGACATACACTGATACCAAGAGACACAGACATACACTTACACCAAGTAACACAAACATACACTTACACCAAGTAACAAAGACATACACTGACACCAAGAAACAAAGACAGACAATTACACCAAGTAACAAAGACACACACTTACACCAAGTAACACAGACATACACTGACACCAAGTAACAAAGACATACACCGTTACCCAGTAACACAGACACACACTTACACCAAGTAACAAAGACATACACTGATACCAAGTAACACAGACACACACTTACACCAAGTAACACAGACACACACTTACACCAAGTAACAAAGTCATACACTGACACCAAGTAACAAAGACATACACTTACACCAAGTAACACAGACATACACTGACACCAAGTAACAAAGACATACAATTACACCAAGTAACAAAGAAACACACTTACAGCAAGTAACAAAGACATACACTGACACCAAGTCACAAAGACATACACTGACACCCAGGAACACAGGCACACACGGACACCAAGTAACAAAGACGCGCACTGACACCCAGTAACACAGACACACACTTACACCAAGTAACAAAGGCATACACTGACACCAAGTAACAAAGACATACACTTACACCAAGTAACAAAGACATACAGTGATAGCCAGTAACACAGACACACACTTACACCAAGTAACAAAGACATACACTGATACCCAGTAACACAGACATACACTTACACCTGGTAACACTAACACACACCTACACCAAGTAACAAAGACATACACTGACACCAAGAAACAAAGACAGACAATTACACCAAGTAACAAAGACACACACTTACACCAAGTAACACAGACATACACTGATACCCAGGAGCACAGACACACACTTCCACCAAGTAACAAAGACATACACTGACACCAAGTAACAAAGACATATACTTACACCAAGTAACACAAACATACACTTACACCAAGTAACAAAGACATACACTTACACCTGGTAACACAAACACACACTTATACCAAGTAACAAAGACATACACTGACACCAAGAAACCAAGACATACAATGACACCATGTAACAAAGACATACACTGACACCAAGTAACAAAGACATACTCTTACACCAAGTAACACAGACATACACCGACACCAAGTAATAAAGACATACACTTGCACCAAGTAACAAAGACACACAATTACACCAAGTAACACAGACATACACTGACACCAAGTAACAAAGACATACAATTACACCAAGTAACAAAGACATACACTGACACCAAGAAACAAAAACAGACAATTACACCAAGTAACAAAGACACACACTTACACCAAGTAACACAGACATACACTGATACCCAGGAGCACAGACACACACTTCCACCAAGTAACAAAGACATACACTGACACCAAGTAACAAAGACATACACTTACACCAAGTAACACAAACATACACTTACACCAAGTAACAAAGACATACACTTACACCTGGTAACACAAACACACACTTACACCAAGTAACAAAGACATACACTGACACCAAGAAACAAAGGCATACAATTACACCATGTAACAAAGACATACACTGACACCAAGTAACAAAGACATACTCTTACACCAAGTAACACAGACATACACTGACACCAAGTAACAAAGACATACACTGACTCCCTGGAACACAGATAGACACTGACACCCCCTAACAAAGAGAAACACTTACACCAAGTAACAACGACAGGCACTGATACCCCGTAAAACAGACACAAACTTACACCAATTCACAAAGACATGCACTGACACCCAGTAACAAAGACACACACTGACACCAAGTAACAAAGACATACACTGATACCCAGTAACACAGACATACACTTGCACCAAGTAACAAAGACATACACTGACACAAATTAAAAAGACATACACTGATACCCAGTAGCACAGACACACACACACACCAAGTAACAAAGACATACACTGACACGAAGTAACAAAGACAAACACTGATAGCCATTAACACAGACACACACTTACACCAAGTAACAAAGACATACACTGATACCCAGTTACACTGACACACACTGACACCAAGTAACAAAGTTTAACACATACACACACTGTCACCAAGTAACAAAGACATACACTGACACCCAGTAACAAAGACATGCACTGACACCAAGTCACAAAGACGTGCACTGACACCCAGTAACAAAGACACACACTGACACCAAGTAACAAAGACATACACTGATACCAAGTAACACAGACACACACTTACACCAAGTAACAAAGACATACACTGATACCCAGGAACACAGACACACACTTACAACAAGTAACAAATACAGACACTGATACCCAGTAACACAGACACACACCTGCACCAAGTAACACAGACATACACTGACACCAAGTAACAAAGACATACACTGATACCGAGGAACACAGATACACACTGACACCAGTAACAAAGACATACACTGACACCAAGTAACAAAGACAACACTTACACCAAGTAAGAAAGACATACACTGACACCAAGTAACAAAGACATACACTGATACCCAGTAACACAGACACACACGTAAACCAAGTAACAAAGACAAACACTGATACCCAGTTACACTGACACAAACTTACACCAAGTAACACAGACACACACAGACATCAAGTAACAAAGACATACACTGATACCCAGTAACACAGACACACACTTATACCAAGTAACAAAGACATACAAAGATACACATTAACCAAGACATACACTTACACCACGTAACACAGACAAACGCTGACACCAAGTAACAAAGAGATCCACTTACACCAAGTAACAAAGACATACATTGATACCCAGTAACAAAGCCATACATTGATACCCAGTAACACAGACACGCACTGACACCCAGCAACAAAGACATACGCTGATACCCAGTAACACAGACACGCACTGACACCCAGTAACAAAGACATACACTGACACGAAGTTACAATGACAAACACTGACACCAAGTCACAAATACAAACACTGACACCAAGTAACAAAGACATACACTGATACCCAGTAACACAGACACACAATGACACCAAGTAACAAAGACATACACGGTTAACCAGTAACACACACACACACTTACACCAAGTAACAAAAACACACACTGACACCGATTAACAAAGACATACACTAATGCCAAGTAACACAGACACACACTTACACCAAGTAACAAAGGCATACTCTGATACCAAGTAACAAAGACATACACTTACACCAAGTAAAAATTACAAACACTGACACCAAGTAACAATGACAGACACTGACACCACGTAACAAAGACATACACTGATACCAAGTAACAAAGACATACACTGATACCCAGTAACACAGACACCACTTACACCAAGTAACAATGACATACACAGACACCCAGTAACACAGACACGCACTGACACCCAGTAACAGAGAAATACACTGACACCAAGTCACAAAGACATACACTGACACCAAGTAACAAAGACATACACTGATACCAAGTAACAAAGACATACACTGATACCCAGTAACACAGCCACACAATGACACCAAGTAACAAAGACATACACTGTTAACCAGTAACACAGACACACACTTACACCATGTAACAAAGACATACACTGACACCAATTAACAAAGACATACACTGATACCCAGTAACACAGACACACACTTACTCCAAGTAACAAAGACATACACTGATACCCTGTTACACTGACACACAATTACACAAATTAACACAGACACACACAGACACCAAGTAACAAAGACATACACTGATACCGAGGTAACACAGACACACACTTACACCAAGTAACAAAGACGTACACTGACACCAAGTAACAAAGACATACACTTACACCAAGTAACAAAGACATACACTGACACCAAGTAACAAAGGCATACACTGATACCCAGTAACACAGACACACACTTACAACAAGTAACAAAGTTATACAAAGATACCCAGTAACCAAGACATACACTTACACCAAGTAACACAGACATACGCTGACACCAAGTAACAAAGACATCCACTTACACCAAGTAACAAAGACATACATAGCTACACATTAACAAAGACATACATTGATACCCAGTAACACAGACACGCACTGACACCCAGTAACAAAGACATACACTGATACCCAGTAACACAGACACGCACTGACACCCAGTCACAAAGACATACACTGACACCAAGTCACAAAGACATATACTTACACCAAGTAACAAAGACATACACTGAAACCCATAAAACAGACACACACTTACACCAACTAACAGAGACATACTCTGACACCAAGTAACAAAGACATACACTGACACCCTGGAACACAGATAGACACTGACACCCCCTAACAAAGAGAAACACTTACACCAAGTAACAACGACAGGCACTGATACCCAGTAAAACAGACACAAACTTACACCAATTCACAAAGACATGCACTGACACCCAGTAACAAAGACACACACTGACACCAAGTAACAAAGACATACACTGATACCCAGTAACACAGACATACACTTACACCAAGTAACAAAGACATACACTGACACAAATTAAGAAGATATACACTGATACCCAGTAGCACAGACACACACACACTCCAAGTAACAAAGACATACACTGACACCAAGTAACAAAGACATACACTTACACCAAGTAAAAAAGACTTACACTGACACCAAGTAACAAAGACAAACACTGATACCCAGTTACACAGACACACACTTACACCAAGTAACAAAGACATACACTGATACCCAGTTACACAGACACACACTGACACCAAGTAACAAAGTTTAACACATACACACACTGTCACCAAGTAACAAAGACATACACTGACACCCAGTAACAAAGACATGCACTGACACCAAGTCACAAAGACGTGCACTGACACCCAGTAACAAAGACACACACTGACATCAAGTAACAAAGACACACACTGATACCCAGTAACACAGACACACACTTACACCAAGTAACAAAGACATACACTGATACCCAGGAACACAGACACACACTTACAACAAGTAACAAATACAGACACTGATACCCAGTAACACAGACACACACTTGCACCAAGTAACACAGACATACACTGACACCAAGTAACAAAGACATACACTGATACCGAGGAACACAGATACACACTGACACCAGTAACAAAGACATACACTGACACCAAGCAACAAAGACATACACTTACACCAAGTAAGAAAGACATACACTGACACCAAGTAACAAAGACATACACTGATACCCAGTAACACAGACACACACTTACACCAAGTAACAAAGACATACACTGATACCCAGTTACACTGACACAAACTTACACCAAGTAACACAGACACACACAGACATCAAGTAACAAAGACATACACTGATACCCAGTAACACAGACACACACTTACACCAAGTAACAAAGACATACAAAGATACCCATTAACCAAGACATACACTTACACCAAGTAACACAGACAAACGCTGACACCAAGTAACAAAGACATCCACTTACACCAAGTAACAAAGACATACATTGATACCCAGTAACAAAGCCATACAGTGATACCCAGTAACACAGACACGCACTGACACCCAGCAACAATGACATACACTGATACCCAGTAACACAGACACACACTTACACCAAGTAACAAAGACATACACTGATACCCAGTAACACAGACACACACTTACTCCAAGTAACAAAGACATACACTTATTCCCAGTTACACTGACACTCACTTACACCAAGTAACAAAGACATACACTGACATCAAGTAACAAAGACATACACTTACACCAAGTAACAAAGACATACACTGACACCAAGTAACACAGACACACACTGACACCAAGTAACAAAGACATACACTGACACCAAGTAACAAAGACATACACTTACACCAAGTAACAAAGACATACACTGACACCAAGTAACAAAGGCATACACTGATACCCAGTAACACAGACACACAATTACACCAATTAACACAGACACACACAGGCACCATGTAACAAAGACATGCACTGATACCCAGTAACACAGACACACACTTACACCAATTAACACAGACACACACAGACACCAAGTAACAAAGACATACACTGACACCAAGTAACACTGACATACGCTGACACCAAGTAACAAAGACATCCACTTACACCAAGTAACAAAGACATACATTGATACCCATTAACAAAGACATACACTGATACTAAGTAACACAAACACACAATTACACCAAGTCACAAAGACATGCACTGACACCAGGTAACACAGACAAACACTGATACCCAGTTACACAGACACACACTTACACCAAGTAACAAAGACAGACAAGGATACCCAGTAACACAGACACACCCTTAAACCAAGTCACAAAGACATACACTGACACCCAGTAACACAGACAAGCACTGACACCCAGTAACAAAGACATGCACTGACACCAAGTAACAAAGAAATGCACTGACAACAAGTAACAAAGACATACTCTGATACCCAATAACACAGACACACACTTACACCAAGTAACAAAGACATACACTGATACCCAGTAACACAGACACACACATACACTAAGTAATAAAGACATACACTGACACAAAGTAACAAAGACATACTCTTACACCAAGTAAGAAAGACATACACTGATACCCAATAACACAGACACACACTTACACCAACTAACACAGACATACACTGACACCAAGTAACAAAGACATACACTGACACCCAGGAACACAGATACACACTGACACCCAGTAACACAGAGATACACTTACACCAAGTAACAAAGACAGGCACTGATATCCAGTAACACAGACACAAACTTACACCAAGTCACAAAGACATGCACTGACACCCAGTCACAAAGACACACACTGACATCAAGTAACAAAGACATACACTGATACCCAGTAACACAGCCACACTCTTACACCAAGTAACAAAGACATACACTGACACCAATTAAAAAAGACATGCACTGATACCCAGTAACACAGACACACACATACACCAAGTAACAAAGTCATACACTTACACCAAGTAAAAAAGACTTACACTGACACCAAGTAACAAAGACAAACACTGATACCCATTAACACAGACACACACTTACACCAAGTAACAAAGACATACACTGACACCAAGTAACAAAGAAATACACTTACACCAAGTAACAAAGACATACACTGACACCAAGTAACAAAGGCGTACACTGATACCCAGTAACACAGACACACACTTACACCAATTAACACAGACACACACAGACACCATGTAACAAAGACAAACACTGATACCCAGTAACACAGACACACACTTACACCAATTAACACAGACACACACTTACACCAAGTAACAAAGACATACACCGACTCCAAGTAACACAGACATACACTGACACCAAGTAACAAAGACATACACTGACAGCCAGGAACACAGATACACACTGACACCAGTAACAAAGACATACACTGATACTAAGTAACACAAACACACACTTACACCAAGGAAAAAGTACATACACTGATACCCAGGAACACAGACACACACTTACAGCAAGTAACAAATACAGACACTGATACCCAGTAACACAGACATACACTTGCACCAAGTAACAAGGACATACACTGATACCAAGTAGAAAAGACATACACTTACACCAAGTAACACAGACATACACTGACACCAAGTAACAAAGACATACACTGACAGCCAGGAACACAGATACACACTGAAACCAGTAACAAAGACATACACTTGCACCAAGTAACAAAGACATACACTGATGCAAAGTTTCGCAGACACACACTTACACCAAGTAACAAATACATACACTGATACCCAGTTACACTGACACAAACCTACACAAAGTAACACAGACACACACAGACATCAAGTAACAAAGACATACACTGATACCCAGTAACACAGGCACACACTTACACCAAGTAACAAAGACATACCAAGATACCCATTAACCAAGACATACACTTACACCAAGTAACACAGACATACGCTGACACCAAGTAACAAAGACATCCACTTACACCAAGTAACAAAGACATACATTGATACCCAGTAACAAAGACATACATTGATACCCAGTAACACAGACACGCACTGACACCCAGTAACAAAGACATACACTGACACCCAGTAACACAGACACGCACTGACACCCAGTAACAAAGACATACACTGACACCAAGTCACATAGACATACACTGACACCAAGGAAAAAAGACATACACTGATACCCAGTAACACAGACACACACTTACTCCAAGTAACAAAGACATACACTTATACCCAGTTACACTGACACACACTTACACCAAGTAACAAAGACATACACTGACACCAAGTAACAAAGACATACACTTACACCAAGTAACAAAGACATACACTGACACCAAGTAACACAGACACACACTGACACCAAGTAACAAAGACATACACTGATACCCATTAACACAGACACACATTTACACCAAGTAACAAAGACATACACTGACACCAAGTAACAAAGGCATACACTGATACCCAGTAACACAGACACACACTTACACCAATTAACATAGACACACACAGACACCATGTAACAAAGACATACACTGATACCCAGTAACACAGACACACACTTACACCAATTAACACAGACACACACAGACACCAAGTAACAAAGACATACACTGATACCCAGTAACACAGACACACACTTACACCAAGTAACAAAGACATACACTGACACCAAGTAACACAGACATACGCTGACACCCAGTAACACAGACACACACTTACACCAAGTAACAAAGACATACACTGATACCCAGGAACACAGACACACACTTACAACAAGTAACAAATACAGACATTGATACCCAGTAACACAGACACACACTTGCACCAAGTAACACAGACATACACTGACACCAAGTAACAAAGACATACACTGATACCGAGGAACACAGATACACACTGACACCAGTAACAAAGACATACTCTGACACCAAGTAACAAAGACATACACTTACACCAAGTAAGAAAGACATACACTGACACCAAGTAACAAAGACATACACTGAAACCCAGTAACACAGACACACACTTACACCAAGTAACAAAGACATGCACTGATACCCAGTTACACTGACACAAACTTACACCAAGTAACACAGACACACACAGACATCAAGTAACAAAGACATACACTGATACCCAGTAACACAGACACACACTTACACCAAGTAACAAAGACATACAAAGATACCCATTAACCAAGACATACACTTACACCAAGTAACACAGACAAACGCTGACACCAAGTAACAAAGACATCCGCTTACACCAAGTAACAAAGACATACATTGATACCAAGTAACAAAGACATACATTGATACCCAGTAACACAGACACGCACTGACACCCAGCAACAAAGACATACACTGATACCCAGTAAAAAATACAAACACTGACACCAAGTAACAAAGACATACACTGATACCCAGTAACACAGACACACACTTACTCCAAGTAACAAAGACATACACTTATTCCCAGTTACACTGACACACACTTACACCAAGTAACAAAGACATACACTGACACCAAGTAACAAAGACATACACTTACACCAAGTAACAAAGATATACACTGACACCAAGTAACACAGATACACACTGACACCAAGTAACAAAGACATACACTGACACCAAGTAACAAAGACATACACTTACACCAAGTAACAAAGACATACACTGACACCAAGTAACAAAGGCATACACTGATACCCAGTAACACAGACACACACTTACACCAATTAACACAGACACACACAGACACCATGTAACATAGACATGCACTGATACCCAGTAACACAGACACACACTTACACCAATTAACACAGACACACACAGACACCAAGTAACAAAGACATACACTGATACCCAGTAGCACAGACACACACTTACACCAAGTAACAAAGACATACACTGACACCAAGTAACACAGACATACGCTGACACCCAGTAACAAAGACATCCACTTACACCAAGTAACAAAGACAGACATTGATACCCAGTAACAAAGACATACACTGATACTAAGTAACACAAACACACACTTACACCAAGTAACAAGGACATACACTGATACCCAGTAACACAGACACACACTGACACCCAGTAAAAAAGACAGACACTGACACCAAGTCACAAAGACATGCACTGACACCAGGTAACACAGACATACAATGATACCCAGTTACACAGACACACACTTACACCAAGTAACAAAGAAATACAATTACACCAAGTAACAAAGACATACACTGTCAGCCAGGAACACAGATACACACTTACACCAAGTAACAAAGACATGCACTGATGCCAAGTAACACAGACACACACTTACACCAAGTAACACAGACATACAATGACACCAAGTAACAAAGACATACACTGATACCCAGTAACACAGACACACACATACACCAAGTAACAAAGACATACACTGACACCAAGTAACACAGACAGCCACTGACACCAAGATGCAAAGACATATACTTACACCAAGTAACACAGACACACACTCACACCCAGCAACACAAACAAATACACACTGACACCCAGTAACATAGAGAAACACTGACACACAGTAACAAAGACATACACAGACACCCAGTAACAAAGACATACACTGACACCAAGTCACAAAGACATACACTAATACCCAGTAACTCAGACACACCCTTAAACCAAGTCACAAAGACATACACTGACACCCAGTAACAAAGACACACACTGATACCCAGTAACACAGACAAGCACTGACACACAGTAACAAAGACATGCACTGACACCAAGTCACAAAGACATACACTGACACCAAGTAACAAAGAAATACACTGACAACAAGTAAGAAAGACATATTCTGATACCCAGTAACACAGACACACACGTACACCAAGTAACAAAGACATGCACTGATACCCAGTAACACAGACACACACATACACTAAGTAATAAAGACATACACTTACACAAAGTAACAAAGACATACACTTACACCAAGTAAGAAAGACATACACTGATACCCAATAACACAGACACACACTTACACCAACTAACACAGACATACACTGACACCAAGTAACAAAGACATACACTGACACCCAGGAACACAGATACACACTGACACCCAGTAACACAGAGAAACACTTACACCAAGTAAAAAAGACAGACCCTGATACCCAGTAACACAGACACAAACTTACACCAAGTCACAAAGAGATGCACTGATACCCAGTCACAAAGACACACACTGACACCAAGTAACAAAGACATTCACTGATACCCAGTAACACAGCCACACACTTACACCAAGTAACAAAGACATACAATGACACCAATTAAAAAGACATACACTGATACCCAGTAACACAGACACACACATACACCAAGTAACAAAGTCATACACTTACACCAAGTAAAAAAGACATACACTGACACCAAGTAACAAAGACAAACACTGATACCCATTAACACAGACACACACTTACACCAAGTAACAAAGACATACACTGATACCAGTTACACTGACACACACTGACACCAAGTGACAAAGTCTAACACATACACACACTGTCACCAAGTAACAAAGACATACACTGAAACCCAGTAACAAAGACATGCACTGACACCAAGTCACAAAGACATGCACTGACACCCAGTAACAAAGACACACACTGACACCAAGTAACAAAGACATACACTGATACCCAGTAACACAGACACACACTTACACCAAGTAACAAAGACATACACTGATACCCAGGAACACAGACACACACTTACAGCAAGTAACAAATACAGACACTGATACCCAGTAACACAGACACATACTTGCACCAAGAAACAAGGACATACACTGATACCAAGTTAAAAATACATACACTTACACCAAGTAACGCAGACATACACTGACAGCCGGGAACACAGATACACACTGACAGCAGTAACAAAGACATACACTGACACCAAGTAAAAAAGACATACACTTACTCCAAGAAAGAAAGACATACACTGACACCAAGTAACAAAGACATACACTGATACAAAGTAACGCAGAAACACACTGACACCAAGTAACAAAGACATACACTGATACCCAGTAACACAGACACACACTTACACCAAGTAACAAAGACATACACTGATACCCAGGAACACAGACACACACTTACAGCAAGTAACAAATACAGACACTGATACCCAGTAACACAGACACACACTTGCACCAAGTAACAAGGACATACACTGATACCAAGTAAAAAAGACATACACTTACACCAAGTAACGCAGACATACACTGACAGCCGGGAACACAGATACACACTGACAGCAGTAACAAAGACATACACTGACACCAAGTAAAAAAGACATACACTTACTCCAAGAAAGAAAGACATACACTGACACCAAGTAACAAAGACATACACTGATACAAAGTAACGCAGACACACACTGACACCAAGTAACAAAGACATACACTGATACCCAGTTACACTGACACAAACTTACACAAAGTAACACAGACACACACAGACATCAAGTAACAAAGACATACACTGATACCCAGTAACACAGACACACACTTACACCAAGTAACAAAGACATACAAAGATACCCATTAACCAAGACATACACTTACACCAAGTAACACAGACATACGCTGACACCAAGTATTAAAGACATCCACTTACACCAAGTAACAAAGACGTACATTTGTACCCAGTAACAAAGACATACATTCATACCCTTTAACACAGCCACGCACTGACACCCAGTAACAAAGACATACACTGATACCCAGTAACACAGACACGCACTGACACCCTGTAACAAAGACATACACTGACACCAAGTCACAAAGACATACACTGACACCAAGTAACAAAGACATGCACTGATACCCATTAACACAGACACACACTTATACCAAGTAACAAAGACATACACTGACACCAAGTAACAAAGAAATACACTTACACCAAGTAACAAAGACATACACTGACACCAAGTAACAAAGGCATACACTGATACCCAGTAACACAGACACACACTTACACCAATTAACACAGACACACACAGACACCATGTAACAAAGACAGACACTGATACCCAGTAACACAGACACACACTTACACCAATTAACACAGACACACACAGACACCAAGTAACAAAGACATACACTGATACCCAGTAACACAGACACACACTTACACCAAGTAACAAAGACATACACTGACACCAAGTAACACAGACATACGCTGACACCAAGTAACAAAGACATCCACTTACACCAAGTAACAAAGACATACATTGATACCCAGTAACAAAGATATACACTGATACTAAGTAACACAAACACACACTTACACCAAGTAAAAAGGACATACACTGATACCCAGGAACACAGACACACACTTACAGCAAGTAACAAATACAGGCACTGATACCCAGTAACACAGACACACACTTGCACCAAGTAACAAGGACATACACTGATACCAAGTAAAAAAGACATACACTTACACCAAGTAACACAGACATACACTGACACCAAGTAACCAAGACATACACTGACAGCCAGGAACACAGATACACACTGACACCAGTAACAAAGACATACACTTACACCAAATAAGAAAGACATACACTGACACCAAGTAACAAAGACATACACTGATACAAAGTAACACAGACACACACAGACATCAAGTAACAAAGACATACACTGATACCCAGTAACATAGACACACACTTACACCAAGTAACAAAGACATACCAAGATACCCATGAACCAAGACATACACTTACACCAAGTAACACAGACATACGCTGACACCAAGTAACAAAGACATCCACTTACACCAAGTAACAAAGACATACATTGATACCCAGTAACAAAGACATACATTGATACCCAGTAACAAAGACAAGCACTGACACCCAGTAACAAAGACATACACTGATACCCAGTAACACAGACACGCACTGACACCCAGTAACAAAGACATACACTGACACAAGTCACAAAGACATACACTGACACCAAGTAAAAAATACAAACACTGACACCAAGGAAAAAAGACATACACTGATACCCAGTAACACAGACACACACTGACTCCAAGTAACAAAGACATACACTTATACCCAGTTACACTGACACACACTTACACCAAGTAACAAAGACATACACTGACACCAAGTAAAAAAGACATACACTTACACCAAGTAACAAAGACATACACTGACACCAAGTAACACAGACACACACTGACACCAAGTAACAAAGACATACACTGATACCCATTAACACAGACACACACTTACACCAAGTAACAAAGACATACACAGACACCAAGCAACAAAGACATACGCTGACACCAAGTAACAAAGACATCCACTTACACCAAGTAACAAATACATACATTGATACCCAGTAACAAAGACATACACTGATACTAAGTAACACAAACACACACTTACACCAAGTAAAAAGGACATACACTGATACCCTGGAACACAGACACACACTTACAGCAAGTAACAAATACAGGCACTGATACCCAGTAACACAGACACACTCTTGCACCAAGTAACAAGGACATACACTGATACCAAGTAAAAAAGACATACACTTACACCAAGTAACACAGACATACACTGACACCAAGTAACAAAGACATACACTGACAGCCAGGAACACAGATACACACTGACACCAGTAACAAAGACATACACTTACACCAAGTAAGAAAGACATACACTGACACCAAGTAACAAAGACATACACTGATACAAAGTAACACAGACACACACAGACATCAAGTAACAAAGACATACACTGATACCCAGTAACATAGACACACACTTACACCAAGTAACAAAGACATACCAAGATACCCATGAACCAAGACATACACTTACACCAAGTAACACAGACATACGCTGACACCAAGTAACAAAGACATCCACTTACACCAAGTAACAAAGACATACATTGATACCCAGTAACAAAGACATACATTGATACCCAGTAACACAGACACGCACTGACACCCAGTAACAAAGACATCCACTGATACCCAGTAACACAGACACGCACTGACACCCTGTAACAAAGACATACACTGACACCAAGTCACAAAGACATACACTGACACCAAGTAAAAAATACAAACACTGACACCAAGGAAAAAAGACAGACACTGATACCCAGTAACACAGATACACACTGACTCCAAGTAACAAAGACATACACTGACACCAAGTAAAAAAGACATACACTTACACCAAGTAACAAAGACATACACTGACACCAAGTAACACAGACACACACTGACACCAAGTAACAAAGACATACACTGATACCCATTAACGCAGACACACACTTACACCAAGTAACAAAGACATACAAAGACACCAAGTAACAAAGACATACACTTACACCAAGTTACAAAGACATACACTGACACCAAGTAACAAAGGCATACACTGATACCCAGTAACACAGACACACACTTACACCAATTAACACAGACACACACAGACACCATGTAACAAAGACATACACTGATACCCAGTAACACAGACACACACTTACAACAATTAACACAGACACACACAGACACCAAGTAACAAAGACATACACTGACACCAAGTAACACAGACATACGCTGACACCAAGTAACAATGACATCCACTTACACCAAGTAACAAAGACATACATTGATACCCAGTAACAAAGACATACACTGATACCCAGTAACACAGACACACACTGACACCCAGTAACAAAGACATACACTGACACCAAGTCACAAAGACATACACTGACACCAGGTAACACAGACATACACTGATACCCAGTAGCACAGACACACACTTACACCAAGTAACAAAGACAGACACGGATACCCATTAACACAGACACACCCTTAAACCAAGTCACAAAGACATACACTGACACCCAGTAACAAAGACATACACTGATACGCAGTAACACAGACAAGCACTGACACCCAGTAACAAAGACATGCACTGACACCAAGTCACAAAGACATACACTGACACCAAGTAACAAAGAAATACACTGACACCAAGTAACAAAGACATACACTGATACCCAGTAACACAGACACACACTTACACCAAGTAACAAAGACATACACTGATACCCAGTAACACAGACACACACATACACTAAGTAATAAAGACATACACTGACACAAAGTAACACAGACATACACTGACACCAAGTAACAAAGACATACACTGACACCCAGGAACACAGATACACACTGACACCCAGTAACACAGAGAAACACTTACACCAAGTAACAAAGACAGGCACTGATACCCAGTAACACAGACACAAACTTACACCAAGTCACAATGACATGCACTGACACCCAGTAACAAAGACAGACACTGACACCAAGTAACAAAGACATACACTGTTACCAGTAACACAGCCACACACTTACACCAAGTAACAAAGACAGACACTGACACCAAGTAACAAAGTCATACACTTACACCAAGTAAAAAAGACTTACACTGACACCAAGTAACAAAGGCAAACACTGATACCCATGAACACAGACACACACTTACACCAAGTAACAAAGACATACACTGATACCCAGTTACACTGACACACACTGACACCAAGTAACAAAGTCTAACACATACACACACAGTCACCAAGTAACAAAGACATACACTGACACCCAGTAACAAAGACATGCACTGACACCAAGTCACAAAGACATGCACTGACACCCAGTAACAAAGACACGCACTGACACCAAGTAACAAAGACATACACTGACACCCATGAACACAGACACACACTTACAACAAGTAACAAATACAGACACTGATACCCAGAAACACAGACACACACTTGCACCAAGTAACAAGGACATACACTGATACCAAGTAAAAAAGACATACACTTTTTTGCGCAGTGTTTAGCACCGCAGCCTCACAGCTCCAGGGACCCGGGTTCTATTCTGGGGACAGCCTGTGCGGAGTTTGCAAGTTCTCCCTGTGTCTGCGTGGGTTTCCTCCCGGTGCTCCGGTTTCCTCCCACATGCCAAAGACTTGCCGGTTGATCGGTCAATTGGCCATCATAAATTGCCCCTAGTATAGGTAGGTGGTAGGGAAATATTTAGGGATAGGTGGGGATGTGATAGGAATACGGGATTAGTGTCGGATTAGTAGAAATGGGTTGTTGATGGTTGGCACAGACTCGGTGGGCCGAAGGGCCTGTTTAAGTGCTGTATCTCTAAACTAAACTACATACTGACACCTCGTGTCACAGACACACACTGACACCCAGGAACACAAACAAACACACATTGACACCCAGTCACACAGAGAAACACTGATACACAGTAGCAAAGAGATGCACTGACACCAAGTAACACAGACACACACTGACACCCAGTAAAAAAGACGTACACTGACACCAAGTCACAAAGACATACACTGATACGAAGTCACAAAGACATACACTGATGCCCAGGAACAAAGACAGACAATTACACCAAGTAACGAAGACATACACTTACAGCAAGTATTTTGACATACGCTGACACCAAGTAACAAAGACATACACTGATACCTAGTAACGCAGACACAAACGTACACCCAGTAAAAAAGAAATACACTGACACCAAGTCACAAAGACATACACTGATACCAAGTCACAAAGACATACACTGATGCCCAGTAACACAGACACACACTGACACCAAGTAACAAAGACATACACTGACACCAAGTAACAAAGACATACACTTACACCAAGTATTTTGACACACACTGACACCCAGTAACTCAAACAAACACACACTGACACCCAGTTACACAGAGAAATACTGATACACAGTAACAAAGACATACACAGACACCAAGTAACACAGAAACACACTGACACCCAGTAAAAAACACATACACTGACACCAAGTCACAAAGACATACACTGATGCCCAGTAACAAAGACACACACTTACACCAAGTAACACAGACATACACTGACACCAAGTTACAAAGACAGACAATTACACCAAGTAACAAAGACATAGACTTACACCAAGTATTTTGACATACACTGACACCAAGTAACAAAGACATACACTGATACCCAGTAACGCAGACACACACTTACACCCAGTAAAAAAGACATACACTGACACCAAGTAACAAAGACAAGCACTGATACCCAGTAACACAGACACACACTTACACCAAGTAAAAAAGACAGACACTGATACCCAGTAACACAGACACACACTTACACCAAGTAACACAGACATACACTGACACCAAGTAACAAAGACATGCACTGATACCCAGTAACACAGACACACACTTACACCAAGTAAAAAAGACAGACACTGATACCCAGTAACAGAGACACACACTTACACCAAGTAACAAAGAAATAAACTGACACCCAGTAACAAAGACATACACTGACACCCAGTAACACAGACACACGTGGACACCAAGTAACAAAGACACACACTTACACCAAGTAACACAGACACACACTGACACCCAGTAAAAAATACATACACTGACAGCCAGGAACACAGATACACACTGACACCAGTAACAAAGACACACACTGATACCCAGTAACACAGACACACACTTACACCAAGTAACAAAGACATACACTGATACCCAGGAACACAGACACACACTTACAACAAGTAACAAATACAGACACTGATACCCAGAAACACAGACACACACTTGCACCAAGTAACAAGGACATACACTGATACCAAGTAAAAAAGACATACACTTGCACCAAGTAACACAGACATACACTGACACCAAGTAAAAAAGACATACACTGACAGCCAGGAACACAGATACACACTGACACCAGTAACAAATACAGACACTGATACCCAGAAACACAGACACACACTTGCACCAAGTAACAAGGACATACACTGATACCAAGTAATAAAGACATACACTTGCACCAAGTAACACAGACATACACTGACACCAAGTAGAAAAGACATACACTGACAGCCAGGAACACAGATACACACTGACACCAGTAACAAAGACATACACTGACACCAAGTAAGAAAGACATACACTTACACCAAGTAAGAAAGACATACACTGACACCAAGTAACAAAGACATACACTGATACAAAGTAACGTAGACACACACTTACACCAAGTAACGAAGACATACACTGATACCCAGTTCCACTGACACAAACTTACACAAAGTAACACAGACACACACAGACATCAAGTAACAAAGACATACACTGATACCCAGTAACACAGAAACGCACTGAAACCCGGTAACAAAGACATACACTGACACCAAGTCACAAAGACATACACTGACACCAAGTAAAAAATACAAACACTGACAGCAAGTAAAAAAGACATACACTGATACCCAGTAACACAGACACACACTTACTCCAAGTAACAAAGACATACACTTTTACCCAGTTACACTGACACACACTTACAACAAGTAACAAAGACATACACTGACACCAAGTAACAAAGACATACACTTACACCAAGTAACAAAGACATACACTGACACCATGTAACACAGACACACACTGACACCAAGTAACAAGGACATACACTGATACCCATTAACACAGACACACACTTACACCAAGTAACAAAGACATACACTGACACCAAGTAACAAAGACATCCACTTACACCAAGTAACAAAGACATACACTGACACCAAGTAACAAAGGCATACACTGATACCCATTAACACAGACACACACTTACACCAATTAACACAGACACACACAGACACCATGTAACAAAGACATACACTGATACCCAGTAACACAGACACACACTTCCACCAATTAACACAGACACACACAGACACCAAGTAACAAAGACATACACTGATACCCAGTAACACAGACACACACTTACACCAAGTAACAAAGACATACACAGACACCAAGTAACACAGACATACGCTGACACCAAGTAACAAAGACATCCACTTACACCAAGTAACAAACACATACATTGATACCCAGTAACAAAGACATACACTGATACTAAGTAACACAAACACACACTTACACCAAGTAACAAAGACATACACTGATACCCAGTAACATAGACACACACTGACACCCTGTAACAAAGACTTACACTGACACCAAGTCACAAAGACATACACTGACACCAGGTAACACAGACATACACTGATACCCAGTAACACAGACACAGACTTACACAAAGTAACAAAGACAGACACTGATACCCAGTAACACAGACACACACTGAAACCCAGTAACAAAGACTTACACTGACACCAAGTCACAAAGACATACACTGACACCAGGTAACACAGACATACACTGATACCCAGTAACACAGACACAGACTTACACCAAGTAACAAAGACATACACTGATACCCAGTAACACAGACAAGCACTGACACCCAGTTACAAAGACATACACTGACACCAAGTCACAAAGACATACACTGACACCAAGTAACAAAGAAATACACTGACACCAAGTAACAAAGACATACACTGATACCCAGTAACACAGACACACACTTACACCAAGTAACAAAGACATACACTGATACCCAGTAACACAGACACACACATACACTAAGTAATAAAGACATGCACTGACACAAAGTAACAAAGACATACACTGATGCCCAGTAAAACAGACACAAACTTACAACCAGTAAAAAAGAAATACACTGACACCAAGTAACAAAGACATACACTGATACCAAGTCACAAAGACATACACTGATGCCAAGTAACACAGACACACACGAACACCAAGTAACAAAGACATACACTGACACCAAGTAACAAAGACATACACTTACACCAAGTAACAAAGACAAACACTTACACTAAGTAACAAATACATACACTTACACCAAGTATTTTGACATACACTGACACCAAGTAACAAAGACATACATTGATACCAAGTAACACAGACACACACTTACACCAAGTAACACAGACATACAATGACACCAAGTAACAAAGACATACACTGATACTAAGTAACACAAACACACACTTATACCAACTAACAAAGACATACACTGATACCCAGTAACACAGACACACACTGACACCCAGTAACAAAGACATACACTGACACCAAGTCACAAAGACATACACTGACACCAAGTAACAAAGACAGACACTGATACCCAATAACACAGACACAACCTTAAACCAAGTCACAAAGTCATACACTGACACCCAGTAACAAAGACATACACTGATACCCAGTAACACAGACAAGCACTGACACCAAGTAACAAAGACATACACTGACACCAAGTCACAAAGACATACACTGACACCAAGTAAAAAAGAAATACACTGACACCAAGTAACAAATACATACACTGATACCCAGTAACACAGACACACACTTACACCAAGTAACAAAGACATACACTGACACCAAGTAACAAAGACATACACTGATGCCCTGTAAAACAGACACAAACCTACACCCAGTAAAAAAGAAATACACTGACACCAAGTCACAAAGACATACTATGATGCCCAGTAACACAGACGCACACTGACACCAAGTAACAAAGACATACACTGACACCAAGTAACAAAGACATACACTTACACCAAGTAACAAAGACTAACACAGACCCCAAGGAACACAGACATACACTGACACCAAGTAACAAAGACAGACAATTACACCAAGTAACAAATACATACACTTACACCAAGTATTTTGACATACACTTGACACCAAATAACAAAGACATACACTGATACCAAGTAACACAGACACACACTTACACAAAGTAACAAAGACAGACAATTACACCAGGTAACAAATACATACACTTCCATCAAGTATTTTGACATACAATGACACCAAGTAATAAAGACATACACTGACACCCAGTAACACAGACGCAGTCGGACACCCAGTAACACAAACAAACACACTGACACCAAGTAACACAGACATACTCTGACACCAAGTAACAAAGACACACACTTACACCAAGTAACACAGACACACACTGAGACCCAGTAACACAAACAAACACACTGACACCAAGTAACACAGACATACACTGACACCAAGTAACAAAGAAATACACTGACACCCAGTAACACAGACACACACGGACACCAAGTAGCAAAGACATACACTTACACCAAGTAACACAGACACACACTGACACCCAGTAACACAGACACACAATTACACCAAGCAACACAGACATACTCTGACACCAAGTAACAAAGTTATACACTGATACCCAGTAACACAGGCACACACTGGGGAGGGGTGGGGGGGGGCACATTTGCGCAGTGTTTAGCACCGCAGCCTCACAGCTCCAGGGACCCGTGTTCTATTCTGGGGACAGCCTGTGCGGAGTTTGCAAGTTCTCCCTGTGTCTGCGTGGGTTTCCTCCCGGTGCTCCGGTTTCCTCCCACATGCCAAAGACTTGCCGGTTGATCGGTTAATTGGCCATCATAAATTGCCCCTAGTATAGGTAGGTGGTAGGGAAATATTTAGGGATAGGTGGGGATGTGATAGGAATACGGGATTAGTGTCGGATTAGTAGAAATGGGTTGTTGATGGTTATCACAGACTCGGTGGGCCGAAGGGCCTGTTTAAGTGCTGTATCTCTAAACTAAACTACATACTGACACCTCGTGTCACAGACACACACTGACACCCAGGAACACAAACAAACACACATTGACACCCAGTCACACAGAGAAACACTGATACACAGTAGCAAAGAGATGCACTGACACCAAGTAACACAGACACACACTGACACCCAGTAAAAAAGACATACATTGACACCAAGTCACAAAGACATAAACTGATACGAAGTCACAAAGACATACACTGATGCCCAGTAACAAAGACACACACTTACACCAAGTAACACAGACATACACTGACACCAAGTAACAAAGACAGACAATTACACCAAGTAACAAAGACATACACTTACACCAAGTATTTTGACATACACTGACACCAAGTAACAAAGACATACACTGATACCCAGTAACGCAGACACACACTTACACCCAGTAAAAAAGACATACACTGACACCAAGTAACAAAGACAAACACTGATACCCAGTAACACAGACACACACTTACACCAAGTAAAAAAGACAGACACTGATACCCAGTAACACAGACACACACTTACACCAAGTAACACAGACATACACTGACACCAAGTAACAAAGACATGCACAGATACCCAGTAACACAGACACACACTTACACCAAGTAAAAAAGACAGACACTGATACCCAGTAACAGAGACACACACTTACACCAAGTAACAAAGACATAAACTGACACCCAGTAACAAAGACATACACTGACACCCAGTAACACAGACACACGTGGACACCAAGTAACAAAGACACACACTTACACCAAGTAACACAGACACACACTGACACCCAGTAAAAAATACATACACTGACAGCCAGGAACACAGATACACACTGACACCAGTAACAAAGACACACACTGATACCCAGTAACACAGACACACACTTACACCAAGTAACAAAGACATACACTGATACCCAGGAACACAGACACACACTTACAACAAGTAACAAATACAGACACTGATACCCAGAAACACAGACACACACTTGCACCAAGTAACAAGGACATACACTGATACCAAGTAAAAAAGACATACACTTGCACCAAGTAACACAGAATATACACTGACACCAAGTAAAAAAGACATACACTGACAGCCAGGAACACAGATACACACTGACAACAGTAACAAAGTCATACACTGACACCAAGTAACAAAGACATACACTTACACCAAGAAAGAAAGACATACACTGACACCAAGTAACAAAGACATACACTGATACAAAGTAACGCAGACACACACTTACACCAAGTAACAAAGACATACACTGATACCCAGTTACACTGACACAAACTTACACAAAGTAACACAGACACACACAGACATCAAGTAACAAAGACATACACTGATACCCAGTAACACAGACACACACTTACAACAAGTAACAAAGACATACACTGACACCAAGTAACAAAGACATACACTTACACCAAGTAACAAAGACATACACTGACACCAAGTAACACAGACACACACTGACACCAAGTAACAAAGACATACACTGATACCCATTAACACTGACACACACTTACACCAAGTAACAAAGACATACACTGACACCAAGTAACAAAGACATACACTTACACCAAGTAACAAAGACATACACTGACACCAAGTAACAAAGGCATACACTGATACCCATTAACACAGACACACACTTACACCAATTAACACAGACACACACAGACACCATGTAACAAAGACATACACTGATACCCAGTAACACAGACACACACTTCCACCAATTAACACAGACACACACAGACACCAAGTAACAAAGACATACACTGATACCCAGTAACACAGACACACACATACAACAAGTAACAAAGACATACACAGACACCAAGTAACACAGACATACGCTGACACCAAGTAACAAAGACATCCACTTACACCAAGTAACAGACACATACATTGATACCCAGTAACAAAGACATACACTGATACTAAGTAACACAAACACACAATTATACCAACTAACAAAGACATACACTGATACCCAGTAACACAGACACACACTGACACCCAGTAACAAAGAGATACACTGACACCAAGTCACAAAGACATACACTGACACCAAGTAACAAAGACAGACACTGATACCCAGTAACACAGACACAACCTTAAACCAAGTCACAAAGTCATACACTGACACCCAGTAACAAAGACATACACTGATACCCAGTAACACAGACAAGCACTGACACCCAGTAACAAAGACATACACTGACACCAAGTCACAAAGACATACACTGACACCAAGTAAAAAAGAAATACACTTACACCAAGTAACACAGACATACACTGACACCAAGTAACAAAGAAATACGCTGACACCCAGTAACACAGACACACACGGACACCAAGTAACACAGACACACAATTACACCAAGCAACACAGACATACACTGACACCAAGTAACATAGACATACACTGATACCAAGTAACACAGACACACACTTACACCAAGTAACAAAGACAGACAATTACACCAAGTAACAAATACATACACTTACACCAATTATTTTGACATACAATGACACCAAGTAATAAAGACATACACTGACACCCAGTAACACAGACGCAGACGGTCACCCAGTAACACAAACAAACACACTGACACCAAGTAACACAGACATACTCTGACACCAAGTAACAAAGACACACACTTACACCAAGTAACACAGACACACACTGAGACCCAGTAACACAAACAAACACACTGACACCAAGTAACACAGACATACACTGACACCAAGTAACAAAGAAATACACTGACACCCAGTAACACAGACACACACGGACACCAAGTAACAAAGACATACACTTACACCAAGTAACACAGACACACACTGACACCCAGCAACACAGACACACAATTACACCAAGCAACACAGACATACACTGACACCAATTAACAAAGATATACACTGATACCCAGTAACACAGACACACACTTACACCAAGTAACACAGACAGACACTGACACCAAGTAACAAAGACATGCACTGATACCCAGTAACACAGACACACACTTACACCAAGTAAAAAAGACAGACACTGATACCCATTAACACAGACACACACTTACACCAAGTAACAAAGACATAAACTGACACCCAGTAACAAAGACATACACTGACACCCAGTAACACAGACACACGTGGACACCAAGTAACAAAGACACACACTTACACCAAGTAACACAGACACACACTGACACCCAGTACCACAAACAAACACACTGACACCAAGTAACACAGACATACACTGACACCAAGTCACAAAGACATACACTGATGCCCAGTAACGCAGACACACACTGACACCAAGTAACAAAGACATACACTGACACCAAGTAACAAAGACATACACTGACACCAAGTAACAAAGACACACACTTACACCAAGTATTTTGACATACACTGACACCAAGTAACAAAGACATACAGTGATACCCAGTAACACAGACACACACTTACACCAAGTAACACTGACATACAATGACACCAAGTGACAAAGACATGCACTGATACCCAGTAACACAGACACACACTGACACCAAGTAAAAAAGACAGACACTGATACCCAGTAACACAGACACACACTTACACCAAGTAACAAAGACATACACTGATACCCAGTAACAGAGACACACACTTACACAAAGTCACACAGACATACACTGACACCAAGTAACAAAGACATGCACTGATACCCAGTAACACAGACACACACTTACACCAAGTAAAAAGACAGATACTGATACCCAGTAACACAGACACACACTTACACCAAGTAACAAAGACATAAACTGACACCCAGTAACACAGACACACGAGGACACCAAGTAACAAAGACACACACTTACACCAAGTAACACAGACACACACTTACACCAAGTCACAAAGACATAGACTGATACCAAGTCACAAAGACATGTACTGATGCCCAGTAACACGGACACACACTGACACCAAGTAACAAAGACATGCAATGACACCAAGTAACAAAGACATACACTGACACCAAGTAACAAAGACACACACTTACACCAAGTAACACAGACATACACTGACACCAAGTAACAAAGACAGACAATTACACTAAGTAACAAAGACATACACTTACACCAAGTGTTTTGACACACACTGACACCAAGTAACAAAGACATACGCTGATACCCAGTAACAAAGACACACACTTACATCAAGTAACAAAGACATACACTGACACCAAGTCACAAAGGCACAAACTGACACCCAAGAACAAAGACATACACTGACACCAAGTCACAAAGACATACACTGATACCCAGTAACACAGACACACACTTACACCAAGTAAAAAAGACACACACTTACACCAAGTAACACAGACATACACTGACACAAAGTAAAAAAGAAAGACAATTACACCAAGTAACAAAGACATACAGTTACACCAAGTATTTTGACATACACTGGCACCAAGTCACAAAGACACACACTGACACCCAGTAACAAAACAGACACTGACACCAAGTCACAAAGACATACACTGATACCCAGTAACACAGACACACACTTACACCAAGTAACACAGACATACAGTGAGACCAAGTAACAAAGACATGCACTGATACCCAGTAACACAGACACACACTTACACCCAGAAACAAAGACATACACTGATACCAAGTCACAAAGACATACACTGATACCCAGGAACACAGACACACACTGACACCAAGTAACAAAGACATACACTGAAACCAAGTAATAAAGACATACACTTACACCAAGTAACAAAGACAGACAATTACACCAAGTAACAAGGGCATACACTTACACCAAGTATTTTGACATACACTGACACCAAGTAACAAAGACATACACTGATACCCAGCAACACAGACACACACTTACATCAAGTAACAAAGACATACACTGGCACCAAGTCACAAAGACACAAACTGACACCCAGGAACAAAGACATACACTGACACCAAGTCACAAAGACATACACTGATACCCAGTAACACAGACACACACTTACACCAAGTAACAAAGACACACACTTACACCAAGTAACACAGACATACTCTGACACAAAGTAACAAAGAAAGACAATTACACCAAGTAACAAAGACATACAGTTACACCAAGTATTTTGACATACACTGGCACCAAGTCACAAAGACATACACTGATACCCAGTAACACAGACAAGCACTGACACCCAGTAACAAAGACATACACTGACACCAAGTCACAAAGACATACACTGACACCAAGTAAAAAAGAAATACACTGACACCAAGTAACAAAGACATACACTGATACCCAGTAACACAGACACACACTTACACCAAGTAACAAAGACATACACTGACACCAAGTAACAAAGACATACACTGATGCCCTGTAAAACAGACACAAACTTACACCCAGTAAAAAAGAAATACACTGACACCAAGTCACAAAGACATACTCTGATGCCCAGTAACACAGACACACACTGACACCAAGTAACAAAGACATACACTGACACCAAGTAACAAAGACATACACTTACACCAAGTAACAAAGACAAACACTTCCCCCAAGTAACACAGACATACACTGACACCAAGTAACAAAGACAGACAATTACACCAAGTAACAAATACATACACTTACACCAAGTATTTTGACATACACTGACACCAAGTAACAAAAACATACACTGATACCAAGTAACACAGACACACACTTACACCAAGTAACAAAGACAGACAATTACACCAACTAACAAATACATACACTTACACCAAGTATTTTGACATACAATGACACCAAGTAATAAAGACATACACTGACACCCAGTAACACAGACGCAGACGGTCACCCAGTAACACAAACAAACACACTGACACCAAGTAACACAGACATACTCTGACACCAAGTAACAAAGACACACACTTACACCAAGTAACACAGACACACACTGAGACCCAGTAACACAAACAAACACACTGACACCAAGTAACACAGACATACACTGACACCAAGTAACAAAGAAATACACTGACACCCAGTAACACAGACACACACGGACACCAAGTAACAAAGACATACACTTACACCAAGTAACACAGACACACACTGACACCCAGCAACACAGACACACAATTACACCAAGCAACACAGACATACACTGACACCAATTAACAAAGATATACACTGATACCCAGTAACACAGACACACACTTACACCAAGTAACACAGACAGACACTGACACCAAGTAACAAAGACATGCACTGATACCCAGTAACACAGACACACACTTACACCAAGTAAAAAAGACAGACACTGATACCCATTAACACAGACACACACTTACACCAAGTAACAAAGACATAAACTGACACCCAGTAACAAAGACATACACTGACACCCAGTAACACAGACACACGTGGACACCAAGTAACAAAGACACACACTTACACCAAGTAACACAGACACACACTGACACCCAGTACCACAAACAAACACACTGACACCAAGTAACACAGACATACACTGACACCAAGTCACATAGACATACAATAATGCCCAGTAACGCAGACACACACTGACACCAAGTAACAAAGACATACACTGACACCAAGTAACAAAGACATACACTTACACCAAGTAACAAAGACACAAACTTACACCAAGTATTTTGACATACACTGACACCAAGTAACAAAGACATACAGTGATACCCAGTAACACAGACACACACTTACACCAAGTAACACTGACATACAATGACACCAAGTGACAAAGACATGCACTGATACCCAGTAACACAGACACACACTGACACCAAGTAAAAAAGACAGACACTGATACCCAGTAACACAGACACACACTTACACCAAGTAACAAAGACATACACTGATACCCAGTAACAGAGACACACACTTACACAAAGTCACACAGACATACACTGACACCAAGTAACAAAGACATGCACTGATACCCAGTAACACAGACACACACTTACACCAAGTAAAAAGACAGATACTGATACCCAGTAACACAGACACACACTTACACCAAGTAACAAAGACATAAACTGACACCCAGTAACACAGACATACGAGGACACCAAGTAACAAAGACACACACTTACACCAAGTAACACAGACACACACTTACACCAAGTCACAAAGACATAGACTGATACCAAGTCACAAAGACATGTACTGATGCACAGTAACACAGACACACACTTACACCAAGTAAAAAAGACAGACACTGATACCCAGTAACAGAGACACACACTTACACAATGTCACACAGACATACACTGACACCAAGTAACAAAGACATGCACTGATACCCAGTAACACAGACACACACTTACACCAAGTAAAAAGACAGATACTGATACCCAGTAACACAGACACGCACTTACACCAAGTAACAAAGACATAAACTGACACCCAGTAACACAGACACACGAGGACACCAAGTAACAAAGACACACACTTACACCAAGTAACACAGACACACACTTACACCAAGTCACAAAGACATAGACTGATACCAAGTCACAAAGACATGTACTGATGCCCAGTAACACGGACACACACTGACACCAAGTAACAAAGACATGCAATGACACCAAGTAACAAAGACATACACTGACACCAAGTAACAAAGACACACACTTACACCAAGTAACACAGACATACACTGACACCAAGTAACAAAGACAGACAATTACACCAAGTAACAAAGACATACACTTACACCAAGTGTTTTGACACACACTGACACCAAGTAACAAAGACATACACTGATACCCAGTAACAAAGACACACACTTACATCAAGTAACAAAGACACACACTGACACCAAGTCACAAAGACACAAACTGACACCCAGGAACAAAGACATACACTGACACCAAGTCACAAAGACATACACTGATACCCAGTAACACAGACACACACTTACACCAAGTAACAAAGACACACACTTACACCAAGTAACACAGACATACACTGACACAAAGTAAAAAAGAAAGACAATTACACCAAGTAACAAAGACATACAGTTACACCAAGTATTTTGACATACACTGGCACCAAGTCACAAAGACACACACTGACACCCAGTAACAAAACAGACACTGACACCAAGTCACAAAGACATACACTGATACCCAGTAACACAGACACACACTTACACCAAGTAACACAGACATACAGTGAGACCAAGTAACAAAGACATGCACTGATACCCAGTAACACAGACACACACTTACACCCAGAAACAAAGACATACACTGATACCAAGTCACAAAGACATACACTGATACCCAGGAACACAGACACACACTGACAGCAAGTAACAAAGACATACACTGAAACCAAGTAATAAAGACATACACTTACACCAAGTAACAAAGACAGACAATTACACCAAGTAACAAGGGCATACACTTACACCAAGTATTTTGACATACACTGACACCAAGTAACAAAGACATACACTGATACCCAGTAACACAGACACACACTTACATCAAGTAACAAAAACATACACTGACACCAAGTCACAAAGACACAAACTGACACCCAGGAACAAAGACATACACTGACACCAAGTCACAAAGACATACACTGATACCCAGTAACACAGACACACACTTACACCAAGTAACAAAGACACACACTTACACCAAGTAACACAGACATACTCTGACACAAAGTAACAAAGAAAGACAATTACACCAAGTAACAAAGACATACAGTTACACCAAGTATTTTGACATACACTGGCACCAAGTCACAAAGACATACACTGATACCCAGTAACACAGACAAGCACTGACACCCAGTAACAAAGACATACACTGACACCAAGTCACAAAGACATACACTGACACCAAGTAAAAAAGAAATACACTGACACCAAGTAACAAAGACATACACTGATACCCAGTAACACAGACACACACTTACACCAAGTAACAAAGACATACACTGACACCAAGTAACAAAGACATACACTGATGCCCTGTAAAACAGACACAAACTTACACCCAGTAAAAAAGAAATACACTGACACCATGTCACAAAGACATACACTGATACCAAGTCACAAAGACATACTCTGATGCCCAGTAACACAGACACACACTGACACCAAGTAACAAAGACATACACTGACACCAAGTAACAAAGACATACACTTACACCAAGTAACAAAGACAAACACTTCCCCCAAGTAACACAGACATACACTGACACCAAGTAACAAAGACAGACAATTACACCAAGTAACAAATACATACACTTACTCCAAGTATTTTGACATACACTGACACCAAGTAACAAAGACATACACTGATACCAAGTAACACAGACACACACTTACACCAAGTAACAAAGACAGACAATTACACCAAGTAACAAATACATACACTTACACCAAGTATTTTGACATACAATGACACCAAGTAATAAAGACATACACTGACACCCAGTAACACAGACGCAGACGGTCACCCAGTAACACAAACAAACACACTGACACCAAGTAACACAGACATACTCTGACACCAAGTAACAAAGACACACACTTACACCAAGTAACACAGACACACACTGAGACCCAGTAACACAAACAAACACACTGACACCAAGTAACACAGACATACACTGACACCAAATAACAAAGAAATACACTGACACCCAGTAACACAGACACACACGGACACCAAGTAACAAAGACATACACTTACACCAAGTAACACAGACACACACTGACACCCAGCAACACAGACACACAATTACACCAAGCAACACAGACATACACTGACACCAATTAACAAAGATATACACTGATACCCAGTAACACAGACACACACTTACACCAAGTAACACAGACAGACACTGACACCAAGTAACAAAGACATGCACTGATACCCAGTAACACAGACACACACTTACACCAAGTAAAAAAGACAGACACTGATACCCATTAACACAGACACACACTTACACCAAGTAACAAAGACATAAACTGACACCCAGTAACAAAGACATACACTGACACCCAGTAACACAGACACACGTGGACACCAAGTAACAAAGACACACACTTACACCAAGTAACACAGACACACACTGACACCCAGTACCACAAACAAACACACTGACACCAAGTAACACAGACATACACTGACACCAAGTCACATAGACATACACTGATGCCCAGTAACGCAGACACACACTGACATCAAGTAACAAAGACATACACTGACACCAAGTAACAAAGACATACACTTACACCAAGTAACAAAGACACACACTTACACCAAGTATTTTGACATACACTGACACCAAGTAACAAAGACATACAGTGATACCCAGTAACACAGACACACACTTACACCAAGTAACACTGACATACAATGACACCAAGTGACAAAGACATGCACTGATACCCAGTAACACAGACACACACTGACACCAAGTAAAAAAGACAGACACTGATACCCAGTAACACAGACACACACTTACACCAAGTAACAAAGACATACACTGATACCCAGTAACAGAGACACACACTTACACAAAGTCACACAGACATACACTGACACCAAGTAACAAAGACATGCACTGATACCCAGTAACACAGACACACACTTACACCAAGTAAAAAGACAGATACTGATACCCGGTAACACAGACACACACTTACACCAAGTAACAAAGACATAAACTGACACCCAGTAACACAGACACACGAGGACACCAAGTAACAAAGACACACACTTACACCAAGTAACACAGACACACACTTACACCAAGTCACAAAGACATAGACTGATACCAAGTCACAAAGACATGTACTGATGCCCAGTAACACAGACACACACTTACACCAAGTAAAAAAGACAGACACTGATACCCAGTAACAGAGACACACACTTACACAAAGTCACACAGACATACACTGACACCAAGTAACAAAGACATGCACTGATACCCAGTAACACAGACACACACTTACACCAAGTAAAAAGACAGATACTGATACCCAGTAACACAGACACACACTTACACCAAGTAACAAAGACATAAACTGACACCCAGTAACACAGACACACGAGGACACCAAGTAACAAAGACACACACTTACACCAAGTAACACAGACACACACTTACACCAAGTCACAAAGACATAGACTGATACCAAGTCACAAAGACATGTACTGATGCCCAGTAACACGGACACACACTGACACCAAGTAACAAAGACATGCAATGACACCAAGTAACAAAGACATACACTGACACCAAGTAACAAAGACACACACTTACACCAAGTAACACAGACATACACTGACACCAAGTAACAAAGACAGACAATTACACCAAGTAACAAAGACATACACTTACACCAAGTGTTTTGACACACACTGACACCAAGTAACAAAGACATACACTGATACCCAGTAACAAAGACACACACTTACATCAAGTAACAAAGACACACACTGACACCAAGTCACAAAGACACAAACTGACACCCAGGAACAAAGACATACACTGACACCAAGTCACAAAGACATACACTGATACCCAGTAACACAGACACACACTTACACCAAGTAACAAAGACACACACTTACACCAAGTAACACAGACATACACTGACACAAAGTAAAAAAGAAAGACAATTACACCAAGTAACAAAGACATACAGTTACACCAAGTATTTTGACATACACTGGCACCAAGTCACAAAGACACACACTGACACCCAGTAACAAAACAGACACTGACACCAAGTCACAAAGACATACACTGATACCCAGTAACACAGACACACACTTACACCAAGTAACACAGACATACAGTGAGACCAAGTAACAAAGACATGCACTGATACCCAGTAACACAGACACACACTTACACCCAGAAACAAAGACATACACTGATACCAAGTCACAAAGACATACACTGATACCCAGGAACACAGACAAACACTGACAGCAAGTAACAAAGACATACACTGAAACCAAGTAATAAAGACATACACTTACACCAAGTAACAAAGACAGACAATTACACCAAGTAACAAGGGCATACACTTACACCAAGTATTTTGACATACACTGACACCAAGTAACAAAGACATACACTGATACCCAGTAACACAGACACACACTTACATCAAGTAACAAAAACATACACTGACACCAAGTCACAAAGACACAAACTGACACCCAGGAACAAAGACATACACTGACACCAAGTCACAAAGACATACACTGATACCCAGTAACACAGACACACACTTACACCAAGTAACAAAGACACACACTTACACCAAGTAACACAGACATACTCTGACACAAAGTAACAAAGAAAGACAATTACACCAAGTAACAAAGACATACAGTTACACCAAGTATTTTGACATACACTGGCACCAAGTCACAAAGACATACACTGATACCCAGTAACACAGACAAGCACTGACACCCAGTAACAAAGACATACACTGACACCAAGTCACAAAGACATACACTGACACCAAGTAAAAAAGAAATACACTGACACCAAGTAACAAAGACATACACTGATACCCAGTAACACAGACACACACTTACACCAAGTAACAAAGACATACACTGACACCAAGTAACAAAGACATACACTGATGCCCTGTAAAACAGACACAAACTTACACCCAGTAAAAAAGAAATACACTGACACCATGTCACAAAGACATACACTGATACCAAGTCACAAAGACATACTCTGATGCCCAGTAACACAGACACACACTGACACCAAGTAACAAAGACATACACTGACACCAAGTAACAAAGACATACACTTACACCAAGTAACAAAGACAAACACTTCCCCCAAGTAACACAGACATACACTGACACCAAGTAACAAAGACAGACAATTACACCAAGTAACAAATACATACACTTACTCCAAGTATTTTGACATACACTGACACCAAGTAACAAAGACATACACTGATACCAAGTAACACAGACACACACTTACACCAAGTAACAAAGACAGACAATTACACCAAGTAACAAATACATACACTTACACCAAGTATTTTGACATACAATGACACCAAGTAATAAAGACATACACTGACACCCAGTAACACAGACGCAGACGGTCACCCAGTAACACAAACAAACACACTGACACCAAGTAACACAGACATACTCTGACACCAAGTAACAAAGACACACACTTACACCAAGTAACACAGACACACACTGAGACCCAGTAACACAAACAAACACACTGACACCAAGTAACACAGACATACACTGACACCAAATAACAAAGAAATACACTGACACCCAGTAACACAGACACACACGGACACCAAGTAACAAAGACATACACTTACACCAAGTAACACAGACACACACTGACACCCAGCAACACAGACACACAATTACACCAAGCAACACAGACATACACTGACACCAATTAACAAAGATATACACTGATACCCAGTAACACAGACACACACTTACACCAAGTAACACAGACAGACACTGACACCAAGTAACAAAGACATGCACTGATACCCAGTAACACAGACACACACTTACACCAAGTAAAAAAGACAGACACTGATACCCATTAACACAGACACACACTTACACCAAGTAACAAAGACATAAACTGACACCCAGTAACAAAGACATACACTGACACCCAGTAACACAGACACACGTGGACACCAAGTAACAAAGACACACACTTACACCAAGTAACACAGACACACACTGACACCCAGTACCACAAACAAACACACTGACACCAAGTAACACAGACATACACTGACACCAAGTCACATAGACATACACTGATGCCCAGTAACGCAGACACACACTGACATCAAGTAACAAAGACATACACTGACACCAAGTAACAAAGACATACACTTACACCAAGTAACAAAGACACACACTTACACCAAGTATTTTGACATACACTGACACCAAGTAACAAAGACATACAGTGATACCCAGTAACACAGACACACACTTACACCAAGTAACACTGACATACAATGACACCAAGTGACAAAGACATGCACTGATACCCAGTAACACAGACACACACTGACACCAAGTAAAAAAGACAGACACTGATACCCAGTAACACAGACACACACTTACACCAAGTAACAAAGACATACACTGATACCCAGTAACAGAGACACACACTTACACAAAGTCACACAGACATACACTGACACCAAGTAACAAAGACATGCACTGATACCCAGTAACACAGACACACACTTACACCAAGTAAAAAGACAGATACTGATACCCGGTAACACAGACACACACTTACACCAAGTAACAAAGACATAAACTGACACCCAGTAACACAGACACACGAGGACACCAAGTAACAAAGACACACACTTACACCAAGTAACACAGACACACACTTACACCAAGTCACAAAGACATAGACTGATACCAAGTCACAAAGACATGTACTGATGCCCAGTAACACGGACACACACTGACACCAAGTAACAAAGACATGCAATGACACCAAGTAACAAAGACATACACTGACACCAAGTAACAAAGACACACACTTACACCAAGTAACACAGACATACACTGACACCAAGTAACAAAGACAGACAATTACACCAAGTAACAAAGACATACACTTACACCAAGTGTTTTGACACACACTGACACCAAGTAACAAAGACATACACTGATACCCAGTAACAAAGACACACACTTACATCAAGTAACAAAGACATACACTGACACCAAGTCACAAAGACACAAACTGACACCCAGGAACAAAGACATACACTGACACCAAGTCACAAAGACATACACTGATACCCAGTAACACAGACACACACTTACACCAAGTAACAAAGACACACACTTACACCAAGTAACACAGACATACACTGACACAAATTAACAAAGAAAGACAATTACACCAAGTAACAAAGACATACAGTTACACCAAGTATTTTGACATACACTGGCACCAAGTCACAAAGACACACACTGACACCCAGTAACAAAACAGACACTGACACCAAGTCACAAAGACATACACTGATACCCAGTAACACAGACACACACTTACACCAAGTAACACAGACATACAGTGAGACCAAGTAACAAAGACATGCACTGATACCCAGTAACACAGACACACACTTACTCCCAGAAACAAAGACATACACTGATACCAAGTCACAAAGACATACACTGATACCCAGGAACACAAACACACACTGACACCAAGTAACAAAGACTTACACTGACACCCAGTAACAAAGACATACACTGACACCCAGTAACACAGACACACACTGACACCCAGTAACAAAGACACAGACTTACACCAAGTAACACAGACATACACTGACACCCAGTAACACAGACACACACTTACACCAAGTAACAAAGACATAAACTTACAGCAAGTATTTTGACATACACTGACACCAAGTCACAAAGACATACACTGATGCCCAGTAACACAGACACACACAGACACCAAGTAACAAAGACATACACTGACACCAAGTAACAAAAACATACACTGATACCCAGTAACGCAGACACACACTTACACCCAGTAAAAAAGACATACACTGACACCAAGTCACAAAGACATACACTGATACCAAGTCACAAAGACATACACTGACGCCAAGTAACACAGACACACACTGACACCAAGTAACAAAGACATACACTGACACCAAGTAACAAAGACATACACTTACACCAAGTAACAAAGACACACACTTACACCAAGTAACACAGACATACACTGACACCAAGTCACAAAGACAGACAATTACACCAAGTAACAAAGACATACACTTACAGCAAGTATTTTGACATACACTGACACCAAGTCACAAAGACATACACTGATGCCCAGTAACACAGACACACACAGACACCAAGTAACAAAGACATACACCGACACCAAGTAACAAAGACATACACTTACACCAGGTAACAAAGACACACATTTACACCAAGTAACACAGACATACACTGACACCAAGTAACAAAGACAGACAATTACACCAAGTAATAAAGACATGCACTTACACCAAGTATTTTGACATACACTGATACCCAGTAACACAGACACACTCTTGCACCAAGTAACACAGACATACACTGACACCAAGTAACAAAGACATGCACTGATACCCAGTAACACAGACACACACTTACACCAAGTAAAAAAGACAGACACTGATACCCAGTAACACAGACACACACTGACACCCAGTAACAAAGACATGCACTTATAGCCAGGAGCACAGACACACAGTTATACCAAGTAACAGAGACATATACTGATACACAGTAACACAGGCACACACAGTGGGGGGGTGGGCACATTGGCGCAGTGGTTGGCACCGCGGCCTCACAGCTCCAGGGACCCGGGTTCGATTCTGGGTACTGCCTGTGCGGAGTTTGCAAGTTCTCCCTGTGTCTGCGTGGGTTTCCTCCGGGTGCTCCGGTTTCCTCCCACATGCCAAAGACTTGCAGGTTGATAGGTTAATGGGCCATTATAAATTGTCCCTAGTATAGGTAGGTGGTAGGGAAATATATAGGGACCGGTGGGGATGTGATAGGAATACGGGATTAGTGTAGGATTAGTGTAGGATTACTATAAATGGGTTGTTGATGGTCGGCACAGACTCGGTGGGCCGAAGGACCTGTTTAAGTGCTGTATCTCTAAACTAAACTAAATACTGACACCCAGTGTCACAGACACACACTGACACCCAGTAACAAACAAACACACACTGACACAGAGAAACACTGATACACAGTAACAAAGACATACACTGACACCAAGTAACACAGACACACACTGATACCCAGTAACACAGACACACACTTACATCAAGTAACAAAGACATACATTGACACCAAGTCACAAAGACACAAACTGACACCCAGGAACAAAGACATACACTGACACCAAGTCACAAAGACATACACTGATACCCAGTAACACAGACACACACTTACACCAAGTAACAAAGACACACACTTACACCAAGTAACACAGACATACACTGACACAAAGTAACAAAGAAAGACAATTACACCAAGTAACAAAGACATACAGTTACACCAAGTATTTTGACATACACTGGCACCAAGTCACAAAGACACACACTGACACCCAGTAACAAAACAGACACTGACACCAAGTCACAAAGACATACACTGATACCCAGTAACACAGACACACACTTACACCAAGTAACACAGACATGCAGTGAGACCAAGTAACAAAGACATGCACTGACACCCAGTAACACAGACACACACTTACACCAAGTAACAAAGACAGACACTGATACCCAGTAACACAGCCACATACTTACACCAAGTAACAAAGACATACACTGACACCAAGTCACAAAGACACAAACTGACACCCAGGAACAAAGACATACACTGACACCAAGTCACAAAGACATACACTGATACCCAGTAACACAGACACACACTTACACCAAGTAACAAAGACACACACTTACACCAAGTAACACAGACATACACTGACACAAAGTAACAAAGAAAGACAATTACACCAAGTAACAAAGACATACAGTTACACCAAGTATTTTGACATACACTGGCACCAAGTCACAAAGGCACACACTGACACCCAGTAACAAAACAGACACTGACACCAAGTCACAAAGACATACACTGATACCCAGTAACACAGACACACACTTACACCAAGTAGCACAGACATACAGTGAGACCAAGTAACAAAGACATGCACTGATACCCAGTAACACAGCCACATACTTACACCAAGTAACAAAGACTTACACTGACACCCAGTAACAAAGACATACACTGACACCCAGTAACACAGACACACACTGACACCAAGTAACAAAGACACAGACTTACACCAAGTAACACAGACATACACTGACACCCAGTAACACAGACACACACTTACACCAAGTAACAAAGACATAAACTTACAGCAAGTATTTTGACATACACTGACACCAAGTCACAAAGACATACACTGATGCCCAGTAACACAGACACACACAGACACCAAGTAACAAAGACATACACTGACACCAAGTAACAAAAACATACACTGATACCCAGTAACGCAGACACACACATACACCCAGTAAAAAAGACATACACTGACACCAAGTCACAAAGACATACACTGATACCAAGTCACAAAGACATACACTGACGCCAAGTAACACAGACACACACTGACACCAAGTAACAAAGACATACACTGACACCAAGTAACAAAGACATACACTTACACCAAGTAACAAAGACACACACTTACACCAAGTAGCACAGACATACACTGACACCAAGTCACAAAGACAGACAATTACACCAAGTAACAAAGACATACACTTACAGCAAGTATTTTGACATACACTGACACCAAGTCACAAAGACATACACTGATGCCAAGTAACAAAGACAGACAATTACACCAAGTAATAAAGACATGCACTTACACCAAGTATTTTGACATACACTGATACCCAGTAACACAGACACACTCTTACACCAAGTAACACAGACATACACTGACACCAAGTAACAAAGACATGCACTGATACCCAGTAACACAGACACACACTTACACCAAGTAAAAAAGACAGACACTGATACCCAGTAACACAGACACACACTGACACCCAGTAACAAAGACATGCACTTATAGCCAGGAGCACAGACACACAGTTATACCAAGTAACAGAGACATATACTGATACACAGTAACACAGGCACACACAGTGGGGGGGTGGGCACATTGGCGCAGTGGTTGGCACCGCGGCCTCACAGCTCCAGGGACCCGGGTTCGATTCTGGGTACTGCCTGTGCGGAGTTTGCAAGTTCTCCCTGTGTCTGCGTGGGTTTCCTCCGGGTGCTCCGGTTTCCTCCCACATGCCAAAGACTTGCAGGTTGATAGGTTAATGGGCCATTATAAATTGTCCCTAGTATAGGTAGGTGGTTGGGAAATATATAGAGACCGGTGGGGATGTGATAGGAATACGGGATTAGTGTAGGATTAGTGTAGGATTACTATAAATGGGTTGTTGATGGTCGGCACAGACTCGGTGGGCCGAAGGACCTGTTTAAGTGCTGTATCTCTAAACTAAACTAAATACTGACACCCAGTGTCACAGACACACACTGACACCCAGTAACAAACAAACACACACTGACACAGAGAAACACTGATACACAGTAACAAAGACATACACTGACACCAAGTAACACAGACACACACTGATACCCAGTAACACAGACACACACTTACATCAAGTAACAAAGACATACATTGACACCAAGTCACAAAGAGACAAACTGACACCCAGGAACAAAGACATACACTGACACCAAGTCACAAAGACATACACTGATACCCAGTAACACAGACACACACTTACACCAAGTAACAAAGACACACACTTACACCAAGTAACACAGACATACACTGACACAAAGTAACAAAGAAAGACAATTACACCAAGTAACAAAGACATACAGTTACACCAAGTATTTTGACATACACTGGCACCAAGTCACAAAGACACACACTGACACCCAGTAACAAAACAGACACTGACACCAAGTCACAAAGACATACACTGATACCCAGTAACACAGACACACACTTACACCAAGTAACACAGACATGCAGTGAGACCAAGTAACAAAGACATGCACTGACACCCAGTAACACAGACACACACTTACACCAAGTAACAAAGACAGACACTGATACCCAGTAACACAGCCACATACTTACACCAAGTAACAAAGACATACACTGACACCAAGTCACAAAGACACAAACTGACACCCAGGAACAAAGACATACACTGACACCAAGTCACAAAGACATACACTGATACCCAGTAACACAGACACACACTTACACCAAGTAACAAAGACACACACTTACACCAAGTAACACAGACATACACTGACACAAAGTAACAAAGAAAGACAATTACACCAAGTAACACAGACACACACTTACACCAAGTAGCACAGACATACAGTGAGACCAAGTAACAAAGACATGCACTGATACCCAGTAACACAGCCACATACTTACAACAAGTAACAAAGACTTACACTGACACCCAGTAACAAAGACATACAATGACACCCAGTAACACAGACACACACTGACACCCAGTAACAAAGACACAGACTTACACCAAGTAACACAGACATACACTGACACCCAGTAACACAGACACACACTTACACCAAGTAACAAAGACATAAACTTACAGCAAGTATTTTGACATACACTGACACAAAGTCACAAAGACATACACTGATGCCCAGTAACACAGACACACACATACACCAAGTAACAAAGACATACACTGACACCAAGTAACAAAAACATACACTGATACCCAGTAACGCAGACACACACTTACACCCAGTAAAAAAGACATACACTGACACCAAGTCACAAAGACATACACTGATACCAAGTCACAAAGACATACACTGACGCCAAGTAACACAGACACACACTGACACCAAGTAACAAAGACATACACTGACACCAAGTAACAAAGACATACACTTACACCAAGTAACAAAGACACACACTTACACCAAGTAGCACAGACATACACTGACACCAAGTCACAAAGACAGACAATTACACCAAGTAACAAAGACATACACTTACAGCAAGTATTTTGACATACACTGACACCAAGTCACAAAGACATACACTGATGCCCAGTAACACAGACACACACAGACACCAAGTAACAAAGACATACACCGACACCAAGTAACAAAGACATACACTTACACCATTGTAACAAAGACACACATTTACACCAAGTAACACAGACATACACTGACACCAAGTAACAAAGACAGACAATTACACCAAGTAATAAAGACATGCACTTACACCAAGTATTTTGACATACACTGATACCCAGTAACACAGACACACTCTTACACCAAGTAACACAGACATACACTGACACCAAGTAACAAAGACATGCACTGATACCCAGTAACACAGACACACACTTACACCAAGTAAAAAAGACAGACACTGATACCCAGTAACACAGACACACACTGACACCCAGTAACAAAGACATGCACTTATAGCCAGGAGCACAGACACACAGTTATACCAAGTAACAGAGACATATACTGATACACAGTAACACAGGCACACACAGTGGGGGAGTGGGCACATTGGCGCAGTGGTTGGCACCGCGGCCTCACAGCTCCAGGGACCCGGGTTCGATTCTGGGTACTGCCTGTGCGGAGTTTGCAAGTTCTCCCTGTGTCTGCGTGGGTTTCCTCCGAGTGCTCCGGTTTCCTCCCACATGCCAAAGACTTGCAGGTTGATAGGTTAATGGGCCATTATAAATTGCCCCTAGTATAGGTAGGTGGTAGGGAAATATATAGGGACCGATGGGGATGTGATAGGAATACGGGATTAGTGTAGGATTAGTGTAGGATTACTATAAATGGGTTGTTGATGGTCGGCACAGACTCGGTGGGCCGAAGGACCTGTTTAAGTGCTGTATCTCTAAACTAAACTAAATACTGACACCCAGTGTCACAGACACACACTGACACCCAGTAACAAACAAACACACACTGACACAGAGAAACACTGATACACAGTAACAAAGACATACACTGACACCAAGTAACACAGACACACACTGATACCCAGTAACACAGACACACACTTACATCAAGTAACAAAGACATACACTGACACCAAGTCACAAAGACACAAACTGACACCCAGGAACAAAGACATACACTTACACCAAGTAACAAAGACACACACTTACACCAAGTAACACAGACATACACTGACACAAAGTCACAAAGAAAGACAATTACACCAAATAACAAAGACATACTGTTACACCAAGTATTTTGACATACACTGGCACCAAGTCACAAAGACACACACTGACACCCAGTAACAAAACAGACACTGACACCAAGTCACAAAGACATACACTGATACCCAGTAACACAGACACACACTTACACCAAGTAACACAGACATACAGTGAGACCAAGTAACAAAGACATGCACTGATACCCAGTAACACAGACACACACTTACACCAAGTAACAAAGACAGACACTGATACCCAGTAACACAGCCACATACTTACACCAAGTAACAAAGACTTACACTGACACCCAGTAACAAAGACATACACTGACACCCAGTAACACAGACACACACGGACACCAAGTAACAAAGACACACACTTACACCAAGTAACAAAGACATACACTGACACCCAGTAACAAAGACATACACTGACACCCAGTAACACAGACACACACTGACACCCAGTAACAAAGACACGGACTTACACCAAGTAACACAGACATACACTGACACCCAGTAACACAGACACACACTTACACCAAGTAACAAAGACATAAACTTACAGCAAGTATTTTGACATACACTGACACCAAGTCACAAAGACATACACTGATGCCCAGTAACACAGACACACACAGACACCAAGTAACAAAGACATACACTGACACCAAGTAACAAAAACATACACTGATACCCAGTAACGCAGACACACACTTACACCCAGTAAAAAAGACATACACTGACACCAAGTCACAAAGACATACACTGATACCAAGTCACAAAGACATACACTGACGCCAAGTAACACAGACACACACTGACACCAAGTAACAAAGACATACACTGACACCAAGTAACAAAGACATACACTTACACCAAGTAACAAAGACACACACTTACACCAAGTAACACAGACATACACTGACACCAAGTCACAAAGACAGACAATTACACCAAGTAACAAAGACATACACTTACAGCAAGTATTTTGACATACACTGACACCAAGTCACAAAGACATACACTGATGCCCAGTAACACAGACACACACAGACACCAAGTAACAAAGACATACACCGACACCAAGTAACAAAGACATACACTTACACCAGGTAACAAAGACACACATTTACACCAAGTAACACAGACATACACTGACACCAAGTAACAAAGACAGACAATTACACCAAGTAATAAAGACATACACTTACACCAAGTATTTTGACATACACTGATACCCAGTAACACAGACACACTCTTACACCAAGTAACACAGACATACACTGACACCAAGTAACAAAGACATGCACTGATACCCAGTAACACAGACACACACTTACACCAAGTAAAAAAGACAGACACTGATACTCAGTAACACAGACACACACTGACACCCAGTAACAAAGACATGCACTGATAACCAGGAGCACAGACACACAGTTATACCAAGTAACAGAGACATATACTGATACACAATAACACAGGCACACACAGTGGGGGGGTGGGCACATTGGCGCAGTGGTTAGCACCGCGGCCTCACAGCTCCAGGGACCCGGGTTCGATTCTGGGTACTGCCTGTGCGGAGTTTGCAAGTTCTCCCTGTGTCTGCGTGGGTTTCCTCCGGGTGCTCCGGTTTCCTCCCACATGCCAAAGTCTTGCAGGTTGATAGGTTAATGGGCCATTATAAATTGCCCCTAGTATAGGTAGGTGGTAGGGAAATATATAGGGACCGGTGGGGATGTGATAGGAATACGGGATTAGTGTAGGATTAGTATAAATGGGTTGTTGATGGTCGGCACAGACTCGGTGGGCCGAAGGACCTGTTTAAGTGCTGTATCTCTAAACTAAACTAAATACTGACACCCAGTGTCACAGACACACACTGACACCCAGTAACAAACAAACACACACAACAAACACACACTGACACAGAGAAACACTGATACACAGTAACAAAGACATACACTGACACCAAGTAACACAGACACACACTGACACAGAGAAACACTGATACACAGTAAAAAAGACATACACAGACACCAAGTCACAAAGACATACACTGATACCAAGTGACAAAGACATGCACTGATGCGCAGTAACAAAGACACACACTTACACCAACTAACACAGACATACACAGACACCAAGTAACAAGGACAAACACTGACATCAAGTAACAAAGACATGCACTGATACCCAGTAACACAGACACACACTTGCACCAAGTAACAAAGACACACACTGAAACCAAGTCACAAATACACACACTGACACCCAGTAACAAAGACATACACTGACACCAAGTCACAAAGACATACACTGATACCCAGGAACACAGACACACTCTGACACCCAGTAACAAAGACATAAACTGATACCAAGTCACAAAGACATATACTGATACCCAGGAACACAGACCCACACTGACACCAAGTAACAAAGACATTCACTGAAACCAAGTAACAAAGACATACACTTACACCAAGTAACAAAGACAGACAATTACACCAAGTAACAAGGACAGACAATTACACCAAGTAACAAAGGCATACACTTACACCAAGTATTTTGACATACACTGACACCAAGTAACAAAGACATACACTGATACCCAGTAACACAGACGCACACTTACACCAAGTAACAAAGACATACACTGACTCCAAGTCACAAAGACACACACTGACACCCAGTAACAAAGACATACACTGACACCAAGTAACAAAGACATACACTGATACCCAGGAACACAGACACACACTTACACCAAGTAACACAGACATACACTGACATCAAGTAACAAAGACATGCACTGATACCCAGTAACACAGACACACACTTGCACCAAGTAACAAAGACACACACTGACACCAAGTCACAAATACACACACTGACACCCAGTAACAAAGACATACACTGACACCAAGTCACAAAGACATGCACTGATACCCAGTATCACAGACACACACTTACACCAAGTAACAACGACATACACTGACACCAAGTCACAAAGACACACACTGACACCCAGTAACAAAGACATACACTGACACCAAGTCACAAAGACATACACTGATACCCAGGAACACAGACACACACTGACACCCAGTAACAAAGACATACACTGATACCAAGTCACAAAGACATACACTGATACCCAGTAACACAGACACGCTCTGACACCCAGTAAGAAAGACATACACTGATACCAAGTCACAAAGACATACACAGATACCCAGGAACACAGACACACACTGACACCAAGTAACAAAGACATACACTGAAACCAAGTAACAAAGACATACACTTACACCAAGTAACAAAGACAGACAATTACACCAAGTAACAAGGGCATACACTTACACCAAGTATTTTGACATACACTGACACCAAGTAACAAAGACATACACTGATACCCAGTAACACAGACACACACTTACATCAAGTAACAAAGACATACACTGACACCAAGTCACAAAGACACAAACTGACACCCAGGAACAAAGACATACACTGACACCAAGTCACAAAGACATACACTGATACCCAGTAACACAGACACACACTTACACCAAGTAACAAAGACACACACTTACACCAAGTAACACAGACATACACTGACACAAAGTAGCAAAGAAAGACAATTACACCAAGTAACAAAGACATACAGTTACACCTAGTATTTTGACATACACTGGCACCAAGTCACAAAGACACACACTGACACACAGTAACAAAACAGACACTGACACCAAGTCACAAAGACATACACTGATACCCAGTAACACAGACACACACTTACACCAAGTAACACAGACATACAGTGAGACCAAGGAACAAAGACATGCACTGATACCCAGTAACACAGACACACACTTACACCAAGTAACAAAGACAGACACTGATACCCAGTAACACAGCCACATACTTACACCAAGTAACAAAGACTTACACTTACACCCAGTAACAAAGACATACACTGACACCCAGTAACACAGACACACACGGACACCAAGTAACAAAGACACACACTTACACCAAGTAACAAAGACATACACTGACACCCAGTAACAAAGACATACACTGACACCCAGTAACAAAGACAGACACTCACACCAATTAACACAGATATACAATTGCACCAAGTAACAAAGACACACACTTACACCAAGTAACAAAGACATACACTGACACCCAGTAACAAAGACATACACTGACACCAAGTAACAACGACATGCACTGACACCCAGTAACACAGACACACACGGACACCAAGTAACAAAGACAGAAACTTACACCAAGTAACACATACACACACTGACACCCAGTAACACATACACACACTTACACCAAGTAAGAAAGACATACACTGACACCAAGTTACAAAGACATACACTGATAACCAGTAACACAGACACACACTTACACCAAGTAACACAGACATACACGGACACCAAGTAACAAAGACATACACTGATACCCAGGAACACAGACACACACTTACACCAAGTAACACAGACACACACTTACACCAAATAACAAAGACATACACTTACACCAAGTAACACAGACATACACTGACACCAAGTAACAAAGACATACAATTACACGAAGTAACAAAGACACACACTTACACCAAGTAACAAAGAGAGACACTGATACCCAGTAGCACAGACACACAATTACACCAAGTAACAAAGAGATACACTGACACCAAGTAACACAAACAAACACACACTGACACCCAGTAACACAGAGAAACACTAATAAACTGTAACAAAGACATACACTGCACCAAGTCACAAAGACATACACTGTTATCCAGTAACACAGACACACACTTACACCAAGTAACACAGACATACACTGACACCCAGTAACACAGACACACACTTACACCAAGTAACAAAGACATACACTGATACCAAGTCACAAAGACATACACTGATGCCCAGTAACACAGACACACACTGACACCAAGTAACAAAGACATACACTGACACCAAGTAACAAAGACATACACTGATGCCCAGTAACACAGACACTTTCTTAAACCAAGTAACAAAGACAGGCACTGATACCCAGTAACACAGACACACACTTACACCAAGTAACAAAGACATACACTGACACCCAGTAACACAGACACACACGGACACCAAGTAACAAAGACACAGACTTACACCAAGTAACACAGACATACACTGACACCCAGTAACACAGACACACACTTACACCAAGTAACACAGACATACACTGACACCAAGTAACAAAGACATACACTGATACCCTGGAACACAGACACACACTTACACCAAGTAACACAGACACAAACTTACAAAAAGTAACAAAGACATACAATTACACCAAGTAAGAAAGACACACACTTACACCAAGTAACACAGATATACACTGACACCAAGCAACAAAGACATGCACTGACACCCAGTAACACAGACACACACGGACACTAAGTAACAAAGACACACACTTACACCAAGTAACACATACACACACTGACACCCAGTAACACAGACACACACTTACACCAAGTAACAAAGACATACACTGATACCCAGTACCACAAGCACACACTGGGGCGGGGGGGGGGGGGGGGGGTGGGGGGTGGGGGGTGCACATTGGCGCAGTCGTTAGCACCGCAGCCTCACAGCTCCAGGGACCCGGGTTCTATATGGGGTACTGCCTGTGCGGAGTTTGCAAGTTCTCCCTGTGTCAGCGTGGGTTTCCTCCCGGTGCTCCGGTCTCCTCCCACATGCCAAAGACTTGCAGGTTGATAAGTTAATGGGCCATTATAAATTGCCCCTGGTATAGGTAGGTGGCAGGGAAATATATAGGGACCGGTGGGGATGTGATAGGAATACGGGATTAGTGTAGGATGAGTGTAGGATTACTATAAATGGGTTGTTGATGGTCGGCACAGAGTCGGTGGGCCGAAGGGCCTGTTTAAGTGCTGTATCTCTAAACTAAACTAAATACTGACACCCAGTTTCACAGACACACACTGACACCCGGTAACATAAACAAACACACACTGACACCCAGTAACACAGAGAAACACTGATACACAGTAACAAAGACAGACACTGACACCAAGTAACACAGACACACACTGACACCCAGTAAAAAAGACATACACTGACACCAAGTCACAAAGACATACACTGATACCAAGTGACAAAGACATGCACTGATGCGCAGTAACAAAGACACACACTTACACCAAGTAACACAGACATACACAGACACCAAGTAACGCAGACAGACAATTACACCAAGTAACAAAGACATAAAATTACACCACGTATTTTGACATACACTGACACCAAGTAACAAAGACATACACTGATACCCAGTAACACAGACACACACTTACACCAAGTAACAAAGACATACACTGACTCCAAGTCACAAAGACACACACTGACACCCAGTAACAAAGACATACACTGACACGAAGTCACAAAGACATACACTGATACCCAGGAACACAGACACACACTTACACCAAGTAACACAGACATACACTGACATCAAGTAACAAAGACATGCACTGATACCCAGTAACACAGACACACACATGCACCAAGTAACACAGACATACACTGACACCCAGTAACAAAGACATACACTGACACCCAGTAACACACACACACACGGACACCAAGTAACAAAGACATACACTTACACCAAGTAACACAGACACACACTGACACACAGTAACACAGACACACACTTACACCAAGTAACAAAGACATGCACTGATACCCAGTAACACAAGCACACACTAGAGGTGAGGGGGGGCACATTGACGCAGTGGTTAGCACCGCAGCCTCACAGCTCCGGTTTCCTCCCACATGCCAAAGACTTGCAGGTTGATAGGTTAATGGGCCATTATAAATTGACCCTAGTATAGGTAGGTGGTAGGGAAATATATAGGGACCGGTGGGGATGTGATAGGAATACGGGATTAGTGTAGGATTAGTGTAGGATTACTATAAATGGGTTGTTGATGGTCGGCACAGAGTCGGTGGGCCGAAGGACCTGTTTAAGTGCTGTATCTCTAAACTAAACTAAATACTGACACCCAGTGTCACAGACACACACTGACACCCAGTAACAAACAAACACACACTGACACCCATTAACACAGAGAAACACTGATACACAGTAACAAAGACATACACTGACACCAAGTAACACAGACACACACTGACACCCAGTAAAAAAGACATACACTGACACCAAGTCACAAAGACATACACTGACACCAAGTCACAAAGGCATACACTGATACCAAGTGACAAAGACATGCACTGATGCGCAGTAACAAAGACACACACTTATACCAACTAACACAGACATACACAGACACCAAGTAACACAGAAAACACTGACACCAAGTAACAACGACATGCACTGACACCCAGTAACACAGACACACACGGACACCAAGTAACAAAGACAGACACTTACACCAAGTAACACATACACACACTGACACCCAGTAACACAGAAACACACTTACACCAAGTAACAAAGACATACACTGACACCAAGTTACAAAGACATACACTGATAACCAGTAACACAGACACACACTTACACCAAGTAACACAGACATACACGGACACCAAGTAACAAAGACATACACTGATACCCAGGAACACAGACACACACTTACACCAAGTAACACAGACACACACTTACACCAAGTAACAAAGACATACACTTACACCAAGTAACACAGACATACACTGACACCAAGTAACAAAGACATACAATTACACGAAGTAACAAAGACACACACTTACACCAAGTAACAAAGAAAGACACTGATACCCAGTAGCACAGACACACAATTACACCAAGTAACAAAGACATACACTGACACCAAGTAACACAAACAAACACACACTGACACCCAGTAACACAGAGAAACACTAATAAACAGTAATAAAGACATACACTGACACCAAGTCACAAAGACATACACTGATACACAGACACACACTTACACCAAGTAACACAGAAATACACTGACACCAAGTAACAAAGACATACACTGATACCCAGTAACACAGACACACACTTACACCAAGTAACAAAGACATGCACTGACACCAAGTCACAAAGACACACACTGACTCCCAGTAACAAAGACATACACTGACACCAGGTCACAAAGACATACACTGATACCCAAGTAACACGGACACACACTTACACCAAGTGACACGGACAAACACTGACACCAAGTAACAAAGACATGCACAGATACCCAGTAACACAGACACACACTTACACCAAGTCACAAAGACAGACACACACTTACACCAAGTAACAAACACATACACTGACACCAAGTAACAAAGACATACACTGACACCCAGTAACAAAGACACACACGGACACCAAGTAACAATGACACACACTTACACCCAGTAACACAAACAGACACACTGACACCAAGTAACACAGACATACAATGATACCAAGTCACAAAGACATACACTGATGCCCAGTAACAAATACATACACTTACACCCAGTAACAAAGACATACACTTACACCAAGTAACACAGACATACACTGACGCCAAGTAACAAAGACATACACTGATACCCAGTAACACAGACACACACTTACACCAAGTAACAAAGACATGCACTGACACCAAGTCAAAAAGACAAACAGTGATACCCAGTAACACAGACACACACTTACACCAAGTAACACAGACATACACTGACACCAAGTAACAAAGACATGCACAGATACGCAGTAACACAGACACACACTTACACCAAGTAACAAAGACAGACACTGATACCCAGTAACACAGACACACACTTACACCAAGTAACAGAGACAGACACTGACACCCAGTAACAAAGACATACACTGACACCCTGCAACGCAGACACACACGGACACAAAGTAATAAATACACAGACTTACACCAAGTAACACAGACAAACACTGACACCCAGTAACACAGACACACACGGACACCAAGTAACAATGACACACACTTACACCAAGTAACAAAGACACACACTGACACACAGCAACACAGACACACACTTACACCAAGTAACACAGACATACACTGACACCAAGTAACAAAGACATACACTGATACCCAGTAACACAGACACACCCTTACACCAAGAACCACAGAGATACACTGACACCAAGTAACAAAGACATACAATGATAGACAGGAACACAGACACACACTGACACCAAGTAACACAGACACGCACTTACACCAAGTAACAAAGACATACACTTACACCCAGTAACACAGACACACACTTACACCAAGTAACATAGACATACACTGACACCCAGTAACACAGACACACACTTACACCAAGTAACAAAGACATACACTGATACCAAGTCACAAAGACATACACTGATGCCCAGTAACACAGACACACACTGACACCAAGTAACAAAGACATACACTGACACCAAGTAACAAAGACATACACTTACACCAAGTAACAAAGACACACACTTACACCAAGTAACTCAGACATACACTGACACCAAGTAACAAAGACAGTCAATTACACCCAGTAACAAAGACATACACTGACACAAATTCAAAAAGACATACACTGATACCCAGTAACACAGACACACACTTACACCAAGTAACAAAGACAGACACTGATACCCAGTAACACAGACACACACTTACACCAAGTAACAGAGACAGACACTGATACCCAGTAACAAAGACATACACTGACACCCTGCAACGCAGACACACACGGACACAAAGTAATAAATACACAGACTTACACCAAGTAACACAGACAAACACTGACACCCAGTAACACAGACACACACGGACACCAAGTAACAATGACACACACTTACACCAAGTAACAAAGACACACACTGACACACAGCAACACAGACACACACTTACACCAAGTAACACAGACATACACTGACACCAAGTAACAAAGACATACACTGATACCCAGTAACACAGACACACCCTTACACCAAGAACCACAGAGATACACTGACACCAAGTAACAAAGACATACAATGATAGACAGGAACACAGACACACACTGACACCAAGTAACACAGACACGCACTTACACCAAGTAACAAAGACATACACTTACACCCAGTAACACAGACACACACTTACACCAAGTAACATAGACATACACTGACACCCAGTAACACAGACACACACTTACACCAAGTAACAAAGACATACACTGATACCAAGTCACAAAGACATACACTGATGCCCAGTAACACAGACACACACTGACACCAAGTAACAAAGACATACACTGACACCAAGTAACAAAGACATACACTTACACCAAGTAACAAAGACACACACTTACACCAAGTAACTCAGACATACACTGACACCAAGTAACAAAGACAGTCAATTACACCCAGTAACAAAGACATACACTGACACAAATTCAAAAAGACATACACTGATACCCAGTAACACAGACACACACTTACACCAAGTAACACAGTCATACACTGATACCCAGTAACACAGACACACACTTACACCAAGTAACAAAGACACAGACTTACACCAAGTAACACAGACATACACTGACACCCAGTAACACAGACACACACTTACACCAAGTAACACAGACATACACTGACACCAAGTAACAAAGACATACACTGATACCCTGGAACACAGACACACACTTACACCAAGTAACACAGACACAAACTTACAAAAAGTAACAAAGACATACAATTACACCAAGTAACAAAGACACACACTTACACCAAGTAACACAGATATACACTGACACCAAGTAACAAAGACATGCACTGACACCCAGTGACACAGACACACACGGACACTAAGTAACAAAGACACACACTTACACCAAGTAACACATACACACACTGACACCCAGTAACACAGACACACTCTGACACCCAGTAACAAAGACATAGACTGAAACCAAGTAACAAAGACATACACTGATACCCAGGAACACAGACACACACTGACACCAAGTAACAAAGACATACACTGAAACCAAGTAACAAAGACATGCACTTACACCAAGTAACAAAGACAGACAATTACACCAAGTAACAAGGACATACACTTACACCAAGTATTTTGACATACACTGACACCAAGTACCAAAGACATACACTGATACCCAGTAACACAGACACACACTTACATCAAGTAACAAAGACATACACTGACACCAAGTCACAAAGACACAAAGTGACACCCAGGAACAAAGACATACACTGACACCAAGTCACAAAGACATACACTGATACCCAGTAACACAGACACACACTTACACCAAGTAACAAAGACACACACTTACACCAAGTAACACAGACATACACTGACACAAAGTAACAAAGAAAGACAATTACACCAAGTAACAAAGACATACAGTTACACCAAGTATTTTGACATACACTGACACCAAGTCACAAAGACACACACTGACACCCAGCAACAAAGAAATACACTGACACCAAGTCACAAAGACATACACTGATACCCAGTAACAAAGACAAACATTTACACCAAGTAACACAGACATACAGTGAGACCAAGTAACAAAGACATGCACTGATACCCAGTAACACAGACACACACTTACACCAAGTACCAAAGACAGACACTGATACCCAGTAACACAGCCACATACTTACACCAAGTAACAAAGACTTACACTGACACCCAGTAACAAAGACATACACTGACAGCCAGTAACACAGACACACACGGACACCAAGTAACAAAGACACACACTTACACCAAGTAACAAAGACATACACTGACACCCAGTAACACAGACACACACTGACACCCAGTAACAAAGACACAGACTTACACCAAGTAACACAGACATACACTGACACCCAGTAACACAGACACACACTTACACCAAGTAACACAGGCACACACTTACACCAAGTAACAAAGACAGACACTCACACCAAGTAACACAGATATACAATAGCACCAAGTAACAAAGACACACACTTACACCAAGTAACACAGAAAATACTGACACCAAGTAACAACGACATGCACTGACATCCAGTAACACAGACACACACGGACACCAAGTAACAAAGACAGACACTTACACCAAGTAACACATACACACACTGACACCCAGTAACACAGACACACACTTACACCAAGTAACAAAGACATACACTGACACCAAGTTACAAAGACATACACTGATAACCAGTAACACAGACACACACTTACACCAAGTAACACAGATATACACTGACACCAAGTAACAAAGACATGCACTGACACCCAGTGACACAGACACACACGGACACTAAGTAACAAAGACACACACTTACACCAAGTAACACATACACACACTGACACCCAGTAACACAGACACACTCTGACACCCAGTAACAAAGACATACACTGAAACCAAGTAACAAAGACATACACTGATACCCAGGAACACAGACACACACTGACACCAAGTAACAAAGACATACACTGAAACCAAGTAACAAAGACATGCACTTACACCAAGTAACAAAGACAGACAATTACACCAAGTAACAAGGACATACACTTACACCAAGTATTTTGACATACACTGACACCAAGTACCAAAGACATACACTGTTACCCAGTAACACAGACACACACTTACATCAAGTAACAAAGACATACACTGACACCAAGTCACAAAGACACAAAGTGGCACCCAGGAACAAAGACATACACTGACACCAAGTCACAAAGACATACACTGATACCCAGTAACACAGACACACACTTACACCAAGTAACAAAGACACACACTTACACCAAGTAACACAGACATACACTGACACAAAGTAACAAAGAAAGACAATTACACCAAGTAACAAAGACATACAGTTACACCAAGTATTTTGACACACACTGACACCCAGCAACAAAGAAATACACTGACACCAAGTCACAAAGACATACACTGATACCCAGTAACACAGACAAACATTTACACCAAGTAACACAGACATACAGTGAGACCAAGTAACAAAGACATGCACTGATACCCAGTAACACAGACACACACTTACACCAAGTAACAAAGACAGACACTGATACCCAGTAACACAGCCACATACTTACACCAAGTAACAAAGACTTACACTGACACCCAGTAACAAAGACATACACTGACAGCCAGTAACACAGACACACACGGATACCAAGTAACAAAGACACACACTTACACCAAGTAACAAAGACATACACTGACACCCAGTAACACAGACACACACTGACACCAAGTTACACAGGCACACACTTACACCAAGTAACAAAGACAGACACTCACACCAAGTAACACAGATATACAATAGCACCAAGTAACAAAGACACACACTTACACCAAGTAACACAGAAAACACTGACACCAAGTAACAACGACATGCACTGACATCCAGTAACACAGACACACACGGACACCAAGTAACAAAGACAGACACTTACACCAAGTAACACATACGCACACTGACACCCAGTAACACAGACACACACTTACACCAAGTAACAAAGACATACACTGACACCAAGTTACAAAGACATACACTGATAACCAGTAACACAGACACACACTTACACCAAGTAACACAGACATACACGGACACCAAGTAACAAAGACATACACTGATACCCAGGAACACAGACACACACTTATACCAAGTAACACAGACACACACTTACACCAAGTAACAAAGACATACACTTACACCAAGTAACACAGACATACACTGACACCAAGTAACAAAGACATACAATTACACGAAGTAACAAAGACATACACTGACACCAAGTCACAAAGACACAAACTGACACCCAGGAACAAAGACATACACTGACACCAAGTCACAAAGACATACACTGATACCCAGTAACACAGACACACACTTACACCAAGTAACAAAGACACACACTTACACCAAGTAACACAGACATACACTGACACAAAGTAACAAAGAAAGACAATTACACCAAGTAACAAAGACATACAGTTACACCAAGTATTTTGACATACACTGACACCAAGTCACAAAGACACACACTGACACCCAGCAACAAAGAAATACACTGACACCAAGTCACAAAGACATACACTGATACCCAGTAACACAGACAAACATTTACACCAAGTAACACAGACATACAGTGAGACCAAGTAACAAAGACATGCACTGATACCCAGTAACACAGACACACACTTACACCAAGTAACAAAGACAGACACTGATACCCAGTAACACAGCCACATACTTACACCAAGTAACAAAGACTTACACTGACACCCAGTAACAAAGACATACACTGACAGCCAGTAACACAGACACACACGGACACCAAGTAACAAAGACACACACTTACACCAAGTAACAAAGACATACACGGACACCAAGTAACAAAGACAGACACTTACACCAAGTAACACATACACACACTGACACCCAGTAACACAGACACACACTTACACCAAGTAACAAAGACATACACTGACACCAAGTTACAAAGACATACACTGATAACCAGTAACACAGACACACACTTGCACCAAGTAACACGGACATACACGGACACCAAGTAACAAAGACAGACACTGATACCCAGGAACACAGACACACACTTACACCAAGTAACACAGACACACACTTACACCAAGTAACAAAGACATACACTTACACCAAGTAACACAGACATACACTGACACCAAGTAACAAAGACATACAATTACACGAAGTAACAAAGACACAAACTTACACCAAGTAACAAAGACATACACTGACACCAAGTAACACAAACAAACACACACTGACACCCAGTAACACAGAGAAACACTAATAAACAGTAATAAAGACATACACTGACACCAAGTCACAAAGACATACACTGTTATCCAGTAACACAGACACACACTTACACCAAGTAACATAGACATACACTGACACCCAGTAACACAGACACACACTTACACCAAGTAACAAAGACATACACTGATACCAAGTCACAAAGACATACACTGATGCCCAGTAACACAGACACACACTGACACCAAGTAACAAAGACATACACTGACACCAAGTAACAAAGACATACACTTACACCAAGTAACAAAGACACACACTTACACCAAGTAACTCAGACATACACTGACACCAAGTAAGAAAGACAGTCAATTACACCCAGTAACAAAGACATACACTGACACAAATTCAAAAAGACATACACTGATACCCAGTAACACAGACACACACTTACACCAAGTAACACAGTCATACACTGATACCCAGTAACACAGACACACACTTACACCAAGTAACAAAGACATACACTGACACCCAGTAACACAGACACACACGGACACCAAGTAACAAAGACACAGACTTACACCAAGTAACACAGACATACACTGACACCCAGTAACACAGACACACACTTACACCAAGTAACACAGACATACACTGACACCAAGTAACAAAGACATACACTGATACCCTGGAACACAGACACACACTTACACCAAGTAACACAGACACAAACTTACAAAAAGTAACAAAGACATACAATTACACCAAGTAACAAAGACACACACTTACACCAAGTAACACAGATATACACTGACACCAAGTAACAAAGACATGCACTGACACCCAGTAACACAGACACACACGGACACTAAGTAACAAAGACACACACTTACACCAAGTAACACATACACACACTGACACCCAGTAACACAGACACACACTTACACCAAATAACAAAGACAGACACTGATACCCAGTACCACAAGCACACACTGGGGCGGGGGGGGTGGGGGGTGGGGGGTGCACATTGGCGCAGTCGTTAGCACCGCAGCCTCACAGCTCCAGGGACCCGGGTTCGATTCTGGGTACTGCCTGTGCGGAGTTTGCAAGTTCTCACTGTGTCAGCGTGGGTTTCCTCCCGGTGCTCCGGTCTCCTCCCACATGCCAAAGACTTGCAGGTTGATAAGTTAATGGGCCATTATAAATTGCCCCTAGTATAGGTCGGTGGTAGGAAAATATATAGGGACCGGTGGGGATGTGATAGGAATACGGGATTAGTGTAGGATTAGTGTAGGATTACGATAAATGGGTTGTTGATGGTCGGCACAGAGTCGGTGGGCCGAAGGGCCTGTTTAAGTGCTGTATCTCTGAACTAAACTAAATACTGACACCCAGTGTCACAGACACACACTGACACCCGTAACATAAACAAACACACACTGACACCCAGTAACACAGAGAAACACTGATACACAGTAACAAAGACATACACTGACACCGAGTAACACAGACAGACACTGACACCCAGTAAAAAAGACATACACTGACACCAAGTCACAAAGACATGCACTGATACCAAGTGACAAAGACATGCACTGATACCCAGTAACACAGACACACACTTACACCAAGTAACAAAGACAGACACTGATACCCAGTAACACAGCCACATACTTACACCAAGTAACAAAGACTTACACTGACACCCAGTAACAAAGACATACACTGACAGCCAGTAACACAGACACACACGGATACCAAGTAACAAAGACACACACTTACACCAAGTAACAAAGACATACACTGACACCCAGTAACACAGACACACACTGACACCCAGTAACAAAGACACAGACTTACACCAAGTAACACAGACATACACTGACACCCAGTAACACAGACACACACTTACACCAAGTTACACAGGCACACACTTACACCAAGTAACAAAGACAGACACTCACACCAAGTAACACAGATATACAATAGCACCAAGTAACAAAGACACACACTTACACCAAGTAACACAGAAAACACTGACACCAAGTAACAACGACATGCACTGACATCCAGTAACACAGACACACACGGACACCAAGTAACAAAGACAGACACTTACACCAAGTAACACATACGCACACTGACACCCAGTAACACAGACACACACTTACACCAAGTAACAAAGACATACACTGACACCAAGTTACAAAGACATACACTGATAACCAGTAACACAGACACACACTTACACCAAGTAACACAGACATACACGGACACCAAGTAACAAAGACATACACTGATACCCAGGAACACAGACACACACTTATACCAAGTAACACAGACACACACTTACACCAAGTAACAAAGACATACACTTACACCAAGTAACACAGACATACACTGACACCAAGTAACAAAGACATACAATTACACGAAGTAACAAAGACATACACTGACACCAAGTCACAAAGACACAAACTGACACCCAGGAACAAAGACATACACTGACACCAAGTCACAAAGACATACACTGATACCCAGTAACACAGACACACACTTACACCAAGTAACAAAGACACACACTTACACCAAGTAACACAGACATACACTGACACAAAGTAACAAAGAAAGACAATTACACCAAGTAACAAAGACATACAGTTACACCAAGTATTTTGACATACACTGACACCAAGTCACAAAGACACACACTGACACCCAGCAACAAAGAAATACACTGACACCAAGTCACAAAGACATACACTGATACCCAGTAACACAGACAAACATTTACACCAAGTAACACAGACATACAGTGAGACCAAGTAACAAAGACATGCACTGATACCCAGTAACACAGACACACACTTACACCAAGTAACAAAGACAGACACTGATACCCAGTAACACAGCCACATACTTACACCAAGTAACAAAGACTTACACTGACACCCAGTAACAAAGACATACACTGACAGCCAGTAACACAGACACACACGGACACCAAGTAACAAAGACACACACTTACACCAAGTAACAAAGACATACACGGACACCAAGTAACAAAGACAGACACTTACACCAAGTAACACATACACACACTGACACCCAGTAACACAGACACACACTTACACCAAGTAACAAAGACATACACTGACACCAAGTTACAAAGACATACACTGATAACCAGTAACACAGACACACACTTGCACCAAGTAACACGGACATACACGGACACCAAGTAACAAAGACAGACACTGATACCCAGGAACACAGACACACACTTACACCAAGTAACACAGACACACACTTACACCAAGTAACAAAGACATACACTTACACCAAGTAACACAGACATACACTGACACCAAGTAACAAAGACATACAATTACACGAAGTAACAAAGACACAAACTTACACCAAGTAACAAAGACATACACTGACACCAAGTAACACAAACAAACACACACTGACACCCAGTAACACAGAGAAACACTAATAAACAGTAATAAAGACATACACTGACACCAAGTCACAAAGACATACACTGTTATCCAGTAACACAGACACACACTTACACCAAGTAACATAGACATACACTGACACCCAGTAACACAGACACACACTTACACCAAGTAACAAAGACATACACTGATACCAAGTCACAAAGACATACACTGATGCCCAGTAACACAGACACACACTGACACCAAGTAACAAAGACATACACTGACACCAAGTAACAAAGACATACACTTACACCAAGTAACAAAGACACACACTTACACCAAGTAACTCAGACATACACTGACACCAAGTAAGAAAGACAGTCAATTACACCCAGTAACAAAGACATACACTGACACAAATTCAAAAAGACATACACTGATACCCAGTAACACAGACACACACTTACACCAAGTAACACAGTCATACACTGATACCCAGTAACACAGACACACACTTACACCAAGTAACAAAGACATACACTGACACCCAGTAACACAGACACACACGGACACCAAGTAACAAAGACACAGACTTACACCAAGTAACACAGACATACACTGACACCCAGTAACACAGACACACACTTACACCAAGTAACACAGACATACACTGACACCAAGTAACAAAGACATACACTGATACCCTGGAACACAGACACACACTTACACCAAGTAACACAGACACAAACTTACAAAAAGTAACAAAGACATACAATTACACCAAGTAACAAAGACACACACTTACACCAAGTAACACAGATATACACTGACACCAAGTAACAAAGACATGCACTGACACCCAGTAACACAGACACACACGGACACTAAGTAACAAAGACACACACTTACACCAAGTAACACATACACACACTGACACCCAGTAACACAGACACACACTTACACCAAGTAACAAAGACAGACACTGATACCCAGTACCACAAGCACACACTGGGGCGGGGGGGTGGGGGGTGGGGGGTGCACATTGGCGCAGTCGTTAGCACCGCAGCCTCACAGCTCCAGGGACCCGGGTTCGATTCTGGGTACTGCCTGTGCGGAGTTTGCAAGTTCTCACTGTGTCAGCGTGGGTTTCCTCCCGGTGCTCCGGTCTCCTCCCACATGCCAAAGACTTGCAGGTTGATAAGTTAATGGGCCATTATAAATTGCCCCTAGTATAGGTCGGTGGTAGGAAAATATATAGGGACCGGTGGGGATGTGATAGGAATACGGGATTAGTGTAGGATTAGTGTAGGATTACTATAAATGGGTTGTTGATGGTCGGCACAGAGTCGGTGGGCCGAAGGGCCTGTTTAAGTGCTGTATCTCTGAACTAAACTAAATACTGACACCCAGTGTCACAGACACACACTGACACCCGTAACATAAACAAACACACACTGACACCCAGTAACACAGAGAAACACTGATACACAGTAACAAAGACATACACTGACACCGAGTAACACAGACAGACACTGACACCCAGTAAAAAAGACATACACTGACACCAAGTCACAAAGACATGCACTGATACCAAGTGACAAAGACATGCACTGATGCGCAGTAACAAAGACACACACTTACACCAAGTAACACAGACATACACAGACACCAAGTGACAAAGACATACAATTACACCAAGTATTTTGACATACACTGACACCAAGTAACAAAGACATACACTGATACCCAGTAACACAGACACACACTTACATCAAGTAACAAAGACATACACTGACTCCAAGTCACAAAGACACACACTGACACCCAGTAACAAAGACATACACTGACACGAAGTCACAAAGACATACACTGATACCCAGGAACACAGACACACACTTACACCAAGTAACACAGACATACACTGACATCAAGTAACAAAGACATGCACTGATACCCAGTAACACAGACACACACATGCACCAAGTAACACAGACATACACTGACACCCAGTAACACAGACACACACATACACCAAGTAACTAAGACATACACTGACACCCAGTAACAAAGACATCCACTGACACCCAGTAACACACACACACACGGACACCAAGTAACAAAGACATACACTTACACCAAGTAACACAGACACACACTGACACACAGTAACACAGACACACACTTACACCAAGTAACAAAGACATACACTGATACCAAGTCACAAATACATGCACTGATGCCCAGTAACACAGACACACACTGACACCAAGTAACAAAGACATACACTGACACCAAGTAACAAAGACATACACTTACACCAAGTAACAAAGACACACACTTACACCAAGTAACTCAGACATACACTGACACCAAGTAACAAAGACAGTCAATTACACCCAGTAACAAAGACATACACTGACACCAATTCAAAAAGACATACACTGATACCCAGTAACACAGACACACACTTACACCAAGTAACACAGTCATACACTGACACCAAGTAACAAAGACATACACTGATGCCCAGGAACACAGACACTTTCTTACACCAAGTAACAAAGAGAGACACTGATACCCAGTAACACAGACACACACTTACACCAAGTAACAAAGACATACACTGACACCCAGTAACACAGACACACACGGACACCAAGTAACAAAGACACAGACTTACACCAAGTAACACAGACATACACTGACACCCAGTAACACAGACACACACTTACACCAAGTAACACAGACATACACTGACACCAAGTAACAAAGACATACACTGATACCCTGGAACACAGACACACACTTACACCAAGTAACACAGACACAAACTTACAAAAAGTAACAAAGACATACAATTACACCAAGCAACAAAGACACACACTTACACCAAGTAACACAGATATACACTGACACCAAGTAACAAAGACATGCACTGACACCCAGTAACACAGACACACACGGACACTAAGGAACAAAGAAACACACTTACACCGAGTAACACATACACACACTGACACCCAGTAACACAGACACACACTTACACCAAGTAACAAAGACAGACACTGATACCCAGTACCACAAGCACACACTGGGGCGGGGGGGGTGGGGTGTGGGGGGTGCACATTGGCGCAGTCGTTAGCACCGCAGCCTCACAGGTCCAGGGACCTGGGTTCGATTCTGGGTACTGCCTGTGCGGAGTTTGCAAGTTCTCCCTGTGTCAGCGTGGGTTTCCTCCCGGTGCTCCGGTCTCCTCCCACATGCCAAAGACATGCAGGTTGATAAGTTAATGGGCCATTATAAATTGCCCCTAGTATAGGTCGGTGGTAGGGAAATATATAGGGACCGGTGGGGATGTGATAGGAATACGGGATTAGTGTAGGATTAGTGTAGGATTACTATAAATGGGTTGTTGATGGTCGGCACAGAGTCGGTGGGCCGAAGGGCCTGTCTAAGTGCTGTATCTCGAAACTAAACTAAATACTGACACCCAGTGTCACAGACAGACACTGACACCCGGTAACATAAACAAACACACACTGACACCCAGTAACACAGAGAAACACTGATACACATTAACAAAGACATACACTGACACCAAGTAACACAGACACACACTGACACCCAGTAAAAAAGACATACACTGACACCAAGTCACAAAGACATACACTGATACCAAGTGACAAAGACATGCACTGATGCGCAGTAACAAAGACACACACTTACACCAAGTAACACAGACATACACAGACACCAAGTAACAAAGACAGACAATTACACCAAGTAACAAAGACATACAATTACACCAAGTATTTTGACATACACTGACACCAAGTAACAAAGACATACATTGATACCCAGTAACACAGACACACACTTACACCAAGTAACAAAGACATACACTGACTCCAAGTCACAAAGACACACACTGACACCCAGTAACAAAGACATACACTGACACGAAGTCACAAAGACATACACTGATACCCAGGAACACAGACACAAACTTACACCAAGTAACACAGACATACACTGACATCAAGTAACAAAGACATGCACTGATACCCAGTAACACAGACACACACATGCACCATGTAACACAGACACACACTGACACCCAGTAACACAGACACACACATACACCAAGTAACTAAGACATACACTGACACCCAGTAACAAAGACATACACTGACACCCAGTAACACACACACACACGGACACCAAGCAACAAAGACATACACTTACACCAAGTAACACAGACACACACTGACACACAGTAGCACAGACACACACTTACACCAAGTAACAAAGACATACACTGATACCAAGTCACAAAGACATGCACTGATGCGCAGTAACACAGACACACACTGACACCAAGTAACAAAGACATACACTGACACCAAGTAACAAAGACATACACTTACACCAAGTAACAAAGACACACACTTACACCAAGTAACTCAGACATACACTGACACCAAGTAAAAAAGACAGTCAATTACACCCAGTAACAAAGACATACACTGACACCAATTCAAAAAGACATACACTGATACCCAGTAACACAGACACACACTTACACCAAGTAACACAGTCATACACTGACACCAAGTAACAAAGACATACACTGATGCCCAGGAACACAGACACTTTCTTACACCAAGTAACAAAGAGAGACACTGATACCCAGTAACACAGACACACACTTACACCAAGTAACAAAGACATACACTGACACCCAGTAACACAGTCACACACGGACACCAAGTAACAAAGACACAGACTTACACCAAGTAACACAGACATACACTGACACCCAGTAACACAGACACACACTTACACCAAGTAACACAGACATACACTGACACCAAGTAACAAAGACATACACTGATACCCTGGAACACAGACACACACTTACACCAAGTTACACAGACACAAACTTACAAAAAGTAACAAAGACATACAATTACACCAAGTAACAAAGACACACACTTACACCAAGTAACACAGATATACACTGACACCAAGTAACAAAGACATGCACTGACACCCAGTAACACAGACACACACGGACACTATGTAACAAAGACACACACTTACACCAAGTAACACATACACACACTGACACCCAGTAACACAGACACACACTTACACCAAGTAACAAAGACAGACACTGATACCCAGTACCACAAGCACACACTGGGGCGGGGGGGTGTGGGGTGGGGGGTGCATATTGGCGCAGTCGTTAGCACCGCAGCCTCACTGCTCCAGGGACTCGGGTTCGAATCTGGGTACTGCCTGTGCGGAGTTTGCAAGTTCTCCCAGTGTGAGCGTGGGTTTCCTCCCGGTGCTCCGGTCTCCTCCCACATGCCAAAGACTTGCAGGTTGATAAGTTAATGGGCCATTATAAATTGCCCCTAGTATAGGTCGGTGGTAGGGAAATATATAGGGACCGGTGGGGATGTGATAGGAGTACGGGATTAGTGTAGGATTAGTGTCGGATTACTATAAATGGGTTGTTGATGGTCGGCACAGAGTCGGTGGGCCGAAGGGCCTGTTTAAGTGCTTTATCTCAAAACTAAACTAAATACTGACACCCAGTGTCACAGACACACACTGACACCCGGTAACATAAACAAACACACACAAACACCCAGTAACACAGAGAAACACTGATACACAGTAACAAAGACATACACTGACACCAAGTAACACAGACACGCACTGACACCCTGTAAAAAAGACATACACTGACACCAAGTCACAAAGACATACACTGATACCAAGTGACAAAGACATGCACTGATGCGCAGTAACAAAGACACACACTGACACCAAGTAACACAGACATACACAGACACCAAGTAACAAAGACATACAATTACACCAAGTAACAAAGACATACAATTACACCAAGTATTTTGACATACACTGACACCAAGTAACAAAGACATACACTGATACCCAGTAACACAGACACACACTTACACCAAGTAACAAAGACATACACTGACTCCAAGTCACAAAGACACACATTGACACCCAGTTACAAAGACATACACTGACACGAAGTCACAAAGACATACACTGATACCCAGGAACACAGACACACACTTACACCAAGTAACACAGACATACACTGACATCAAGTAACAAAGACATGCACTGATACCCAGTAACACAGACACACACATACACCAAGTAACTAAGACATACACTGACACCCAGTAACAAAGACATACACTGACACCCAGTAACACACACACACACGGACACCAAGTAACAAAGACATACACTTACACCAAGTAACACAGACACACACTGACACACAGTAACACAGACACACACTTACACCAAGTAGCAAAGACATGCACTGATACCCAGTAACACAAGCACACTCTAGAGGGGGGGGGGGGGCACATTGACGCAGTGGTTAGCACCGCAGCCTCACAGCTCCAGGGACCCGGGTTCGATTCTGGGTACTGCCTGTGCGGAGTTTGCAAGTACTCCCTGTCTCAGCGTGGGTTTCCTCCCGGTCTTCCGGTTTCCTCCCACATGCCAAAGACTTGCAGGTTGATAGGTTAATTGGCCATCATAAATTGCCCCTTGTATAGGTAGGTGGTAGGGAAATATATAGGGAGAGGCGGGGAAGTGATAGGAATACGGGATTAGTGTAGGAATAGTATAAATGTGTGGTTGATGGTCGGCACAGACTCGGTGGGCCGAAGGGCCTGTTAAAGTGCTGTGTCTCTGAACTAAACTAAATACTGACACCTAGTGTCACAGATACACACTGACACCCAGTAACACAGGGAAACACTGATACACAGTAACAAAGACATGCACTGACACCAATTAACATAGACATACACTGACACCCAGTAAAAAAGACATACACTGACACCAGGTCATAAAAACTTACACTGATACCAAGTCACAAAGACATACAGTGATGCCCAGTAACAAAAGCACACACTTACACCAAGTAACACAGACATACACTGACACCAAGTAACACAGACAGACAATTACACCAAGTAACAAAGACATACACTTATACCAAGTATTTTGATATACACTAACACCAAGTAACAAAGACATACACTGATACACAGTAACGCAGACACACTTACACCCAGTAAAAAAGACATACACTGACACCAAGTCACAAAGACATACACTGATACCAAGTCACAAAGACATACACTGATGCCCAGTAACACAGACACACACTGACACCAAGTAACAAAGACATACACTGACACCAAGTAACAAAGACATGCACTTACACCAAGTAACAAAGACACACACTTACACCAAGTAACACAGACATACACTGACACCAAGTAACAAAGACAGACAATTACACCAAGTAACAAAGACATACACTTACAGCAAGTATTTTGACAAACACTGACAACAAGTCATCAAGGCATGCACTGATGCCCAGTAACACAGACACACAAAGACACCAAGTAACAAAGACATGCACTGATGCCCAGTAACACAGACACACACTTACACCAAGTAAAAAAGACAGACACTGATACCCAGTAACACAGGCACACACTGGGGGGAGGGGGGGGGGGGGTGGCACATTTGCGCAGTGGTTAGCACCGCAGCCTCACAGCTCCAGGGACCCGGGTTCGATTCTGGGTACTGCCTGTGCGGAGTTTGCATTTCTCCCTGTGTCTGCGTGGGTTTCCTCCCGGTGCTCCGGTTTCCTCCCACATGCCAAAGACTTGCAGTTTGATAGGTTAATTGTCCATCATAAATTGCCCCTAGTATAGGTAGGTGGCAGGGAAATATATAGGGATAGGTGGGGATGTGATAGGAATACGGGATTAGTGTAGGATTAGTGTAAATGGGTTGTTGATGGTCGGCACAGACTCGATGGGCCGAAGGGCCTGTTTAAGTGCTGTATCTCTGAACTAAACCAAATACTGACACCTAGTGTCACAGACACGCACTGACACCCAGTAACACAAACAAACACACACTGACACCCATTACCACAGAGAAACACTGATACACGGTAACAAAGACATACACTGACACCAAGTAACACAGATGCACACTGACACCCAGTAAAAAAGACATACATTGACACCAAGTCACAAAGACATACACTGATACGAAGTCACAAAGACACACACTGACACCCAGTAACAAAGACATACACTGACACGAATTCACAAAGACATACACTGATACCCAGTAACACAGACACACACTTACACCAAGTAACACAGTCATACACTGACACCAAGTAACAAAGACATACACTGATGCCTAGGAACACAGACACTTTCTTACACCAAGTAACAAAGAGAGACACTGATACCCAGTAACACAGACACACACTTACACCAAGTAACAAAGACATACACTGACACCCAGTAACACAGACACACACGGACACCAAGTAACAAAGACACAGACTTACACCAAGTAACACAGACATACACTGACACCCAGTAACACAGACACACACTTACACCAAGTAACACAGACATACACTGACACCAAGTAACAAAGACATACACTGATACCCTGGAACACAGACACACACTTACACCAAGTAACACAGACACAAACTTACAAAAAGTAACAAAGACATACAATTACACCAAGTAACAAAGACACACACTTACACCAAGTAACACAGATATACACTGACACCAAGTAACAAAGACATGCACTGACACCCAGTAACACAGACACACACGGGCACTAAGTAACAAAGACACACACTTACACCAAGTAACACATACACACACTGACACCCAGTAACACAGACACACACTTACACCAAGTAACAAAGACAGACACTGATACCCAGTACCACAAGCACACACTGGGGCGGGGGGGTGGTGGGTGGGGGGTGCACATTGGCGCAGTCGTTAGCACCGCAGCCTCACAGGTCCAGGGACCTGGGTTCGATTCTGGGTACTGCCTGTGCGGAGTTTGCAAGTTCTCCCTGTGTCAGCGTGGGTTTCCTCCCGGTGCTCCGGTCTCCTCCCACATGCCAAAGACATGCAGGTTGATAAGTTAATGGGCCATTATAAATTGCCCCTAGTATAGGTCGGTGGTAGGGAAATATATAGGGACCGGTGGGGATGTGATAGGAATACGGGATTAGTGTAGGATTAGTGTAGGATTACTATAAATGGGTTGTTGATGGTCGGCACAGAGTCGGTGGGCCGAAGGGCCTGTCTAAGTGCTGTATCTCGAAACTAAACTAAATACTGACACCCAGTGTCACAGACAGACACTGACACCCGGTAACATAAACAAACACACACTGACACTCAGTAACACAGAGAAACACTGATACACAGTAAAAAAGACATACACTGACACCAAGTCACAAAGACATACACTGATACCAATTGACAAAGACATGCACTGATGCGCAGTAACAAAGACACACACTTACACCAAGTAACACAGACATACACAGACACCAAGTAACAAAGACAGACAATTACACCAAGTAACAAAGACATACAATTACACCAAGTATTTTGACATACACTGACACCAAGTAACAAAGACATACATTGATACCCAGTAACACAGACACACACTTACACCAAGTGTGAGATTCACAAGGAGGAGGTGTTAGCAATTTTGGAAAGAGTGAAAATAGATAAGTCCCCTGGGCCAGATGGGATTTATCCTAGGATTCTCTGGGAAGCCAGGGAGGAGATTGCAGAGCCGTTGTTGCTGATCTTTAAGTCGTCATTGTCGACAGGAGTAGTGCCGGAGGACTGGAGGATAGCAAATGTTGTCCCCTTGTTCAAGAAGGGGAGTAGAGACAGCCCTGGTAATTATAGACCTGTGAGCCTTACTTCGGTTGTGGGTAAAATGTTGGAAAAGGTTATAAGAGACAGGATTTATAATCATCTTGAAAAGAATAAGTTCATTTGCGATAGTCAGCACGGTTTTGTGAAAGGTAGGTCGTGCCTCACAAACCTTATTGAGTTTTTCGAGAAGGTGACCAAACAGGTGGATGAGGGTAAAGCCGTGGATGTGGTGTATATGGATTTCAGTAAGGCGTTTGATAAGGTTCCCCACGGTAGGCTATTGCAGAAAATACGCAAGTATGGGGTTGAAGGTGATTTAGAGCTTTGGATCAGAAATTGGCTAGCTGAAAGAAGACAGAGGGTGGTGGTTGATGGCAAATGTTCATCCTGGAGTTTAGTTACTAGTGGTGTACCGCAAGGTTCTGTTTTGGGGCCACTGCTGTTTGTCATTTTTATAAACGACCTGGATGAGGGTGTAGAAGGGTGGGTTAGTAAATTTGCGGATGACACGAAGGTCGGTGGAGTTGTGGATAGTGTCGAAGGGTGTTGTAGGGTACAGAGGGACATAGATAGGCTGCAGAGCTGGGCTGAGAGATGGCAAATGGAGTTTAATGCGGAGAAGTGTGAGGTGATTCACTTTGGAAGGAGTAACAGCAATGCAGAGTACTGGGCTAATGGGAAGATTCTTGGTAGTGTAGATGAGCAGAGAGATCTTGGTATCCAGGTACATAAATCCCTGAAAGTTGCTACCCAGGTTAATAGGGCTGTTAAGAAGGCATATGGTGTGTTAGCCTTTATTAGTAGGGGGATCGAGTTTCAGAGCCACGGGGTCATGATGCAGCTGTACAAAACTCTGGTGAGGCCGCACCTGGAGTGTTGCGTGCAGTTCTGGTCGCCGCATTATAGGAGGGATGTCGAAGCTTTGGAAAGGGTGCAGAGGAGATTTACTAGGATGTTGCCTGGTATGGAAGGAAGGTCTTACGAGGAAAGGCTGAGGGACTTGGGGTTGTTTTCGTAAGAGAGAAGGAGGAGGAGAGGTGACTTAATAGAGACATACAAGATAATCAGAGGGTTAGATAGGGTGGATAGTGAGAGTCTTTTTCCTCGGATGAGGATGGCAAACACGAGGGGACATAGCTTTAAGTTGAGGGGTGAAAGATATAGGACAGATGTCAGAGGTAGTTTCTTTACGCAGAGAGTAGTAGGGGCGTGGAACGCCCTGCCTGCAACAGTAGTAGACTCGCCAACTTTAAGGGCATTTAAGTAGTCATTGGATAGACATATGGATGTAAATGGAATAGTGTAGGTCAGATGATCAGCGCAACATCGAGGGCCGAAGGGCCTGTACTGCGCTGTAATATTCTAATTCTAAAAAAAAAAGTAACAAAGACATACACTGACTCCAAGTCACAAAGACACACACTGACACCCAGTAGCAAAGACATACACTGACACGAAGTCACAAAGACATACACTGATACCCTGGAACACAGACACAAACTTACACCAAGTAACACAGACATACACTGACATCAAGTAACAAAGACATGCACCGATACCCAGTAACACAGACACACACATGCACCATGTAACACAGACATACACTGACACCCAGTAACACAGACACACACATACACCAAGTAACTAAGACATACACTGACACCCAGTAACAAAGACATACACTGACACCCAGTAACACACACACACACGGACACCAAGTAACAAAGACATTCACTTACACCAAGTAACACAGACACACACTGACACACAGTAACACAGACACACACTTACACCAAGTAACAAAGACATACACTGATACCAAGTCACAAAGACATGCACTGATGCCCAGTAACACAGACACACACTGACACCAAGTAACAAAGACATACACTGACACCAAGTAACAAAGACATACACTTACACCAAGTAACAAAGACACACACTTACACCAAGTAACTCAGACATACACTGACACCAAGTAACAAAGACAGTCAATTACACCCAGTAACAAAGACATACACTGACACCAATTCAAAAAGACATACACTGATACCCAGTAACACAGACACACACTTACACCAAGTAACACAGTCATACACTGACACCAAGTAACAAAGACATACACTGATGCCCAGGAACACAGACACTTTCTTACACCAAGTAACAAAGAGAGACACTGATACCCAGTAACACAGACACACACTTACACCAAGTAACAAAGACATACACTGACACCCAGTAACACAGACACACACGGACACCAAGTAACAAAGACACAGACTTACACCAAGTAACACAGACATACACTGACACCCAGTAACACAGACACACACTTACACCAAGTAACACAGACATACACTGACACCAAGTAACAAAGACATACACTGATACCCTGGAACACAGACACACACTTACACCAAGTAACACAGACACAAACTTACAAAAAGTAACAAAGACATACAATTACACCAAGTAACAAAGACACACACTTACACCAAGTAACACAGATATACACTGACACCAAGTAACAAAGACATGCACTGACACCCAGTAACACAGACACACACGGACACTAAGTAACAAAGACACACACTTACACCAAGTAACACATACACACACTGACATCCAGTAACACAGACACACACTTACACCAAGTAACAAAGACAGACACTGATACCCAGTACCACAAGCACACACTGGGGCGGGGGGGTGGGGGGTGCATATTGGCGCAGTCGTTAGCACCGCAGCCTCACAGCTCCAGGGACTCGGGTTCGAATCTGGGTACTGCCTGTGCGGAGTTTGCAAGTTCTCCCAGTGTCAGCGTGGGTTTCCTCCCGGTGCTCCGGTCTCCTCCCACATGCCAAAGACTTGCAGGTTGATAAGTTAATGGGCCATTATAAATTGCCCCTAGTATAGGTCGGTGGTAGGGAAATATATAGGGACCGGTGGGGATGTGATAGGAGTACGGGATTAGTGTAGGATTAGTGTAGGATTACTATAAATGGGTTGTTGATGGTCGGCACAGAGTCGGTGGGCCGAAGGGCCTGTTTAAGTGCTTTATCTCAAAACTAAACTAAATACTGACACCCAGTGTCACAGACACACACTGACACCCGGTAACATAAACAAACACACACTGACACCCAGAAACACAGAGAAACACTGATACACAGTAACAAAGACATACACTGACACCAAGTAACACAGACACGCACTGACACCCTGTAAAAAAGACATACACTGACACCAAGTCACAAAGACATACACTGATACCAAGTGACAAAGACATGCACTGATGCGCAGTAACAAAGACACACACTGACACCAAGTAACACAGACATACACAGACACCAAGTAACAAAGACATACAATTACACCAAGTAACAAAGACATACAATTACACCAAGTATTTTGACATACACTGACACCAAGTAACAAAGACATACACTGATACCCAGTAACACAGACACACACTTACACCAAGTAACAAAGACATACACTGACTCCAAGTCACAAAGACACACATTGACACCCAGTTACAAAGACATACACTGACACGAAGTCACAAAGACATCCACTGATACCCAGGAACACAGACACACACTTACACCAAGTAACACAGACATACACTGACATCAAGTAACAAAGACATGCACTGATACCCAGTAACACAGACACACACATACACCAAGTAACTAAGACATACACTGACACCCAGTAACAAAGACATACACTGACACCCAGTAACACACACACACACGGACACCAAGTAACAAAGACATACACTTACACCAAGTAACACAGACACACACTGACACACAGTAACACAGACACACACTTACACCAAGTAGCAAAGACATGCACTGATACCCAGTAACACAAGCACACACTAGAGGGGGGGGGGCACATTGACGCAGTGGTTAGCACCGCAGCCTCACAGCTCCAGGGACCCGGGTTCGATTCTGGGTACTGCCTGTGCGGAGTTTGCAAGTACTCCCTGTCTCAGCTTGGGTTTCCTCCCGGTCTTCCGGTTTCCTCCCACATGCCAAAGACTTGCAGGTTGATAGGTTAATTGGCCATCATAAATTGCCCCTTGTATAGGTAGGTGGTAGGGAAATATATAGGGAGAGGCGGGGAAGTGATAGGAATACGGGATTAGTGTAGGAATAGTATAAATGTGTGGTTGATGGTCGGCACAGACTCGGTGGGCCGAAGGGCCTGTTAAAGTGCTGTGTCTCTGAACTAAACTAAATACTGACACCTAGTGTCACAGATACACACTGACACCCAGTAACACAGGGAAACACTGATACACAGTAACAAAGACATGCACTGACACCAAGTAACATAGACATACACTGACACCCAGTAAAAAAGACATACACTGACACCAGGTCATAAAAACTTACACTGATACCAAGTCACAAAGACATACAGTGATGCCCAGTAACAAAGGCACACACTTACACCAAGTAACACAGACATACACTGACACCAAGTAACACAGACAGACAATTACACCAAGTAACAAAGACATACACTTACACCAAGTATTTTGATATACACTAACACCAAGTAACAAAGACATACACTGATACACAGTAACGCAGACACACTTACACCCAGTAAAAAAGACATACACTGACACCAAGTCACAAAGACATACACTGATACCAAGTCACAAAGACATACACTGATGCCCAGTAACACAGACACACACTGACACCAAGTAACAAAGACATACACTGACACCAAGTAACAAAGACATGCACTTACACCAAGTAACAAAGACACACACTTACACCAAGTAACACAGACATACACTGACACCAAGTAACAAAGACAGACAATTACACCAAGTAACAAAGACATACACTTACAGCAAGTATTTTGACAAACACTGACAACAAGTCATCAAGGCATGCACTGATGCCCAGTAACACAGACACACAAAGACACCAAGTAACAAAGACATGCACTGATGCCCAGTAACACAGACACACACTTACACCAAGTAAAAAAGACAGACACTGATACCCAGTAACACAGGCACACACTGGGGGGAGGGGGGGGGTGGCACATTTGCGCAGTGGTTAGCACCGCAGCCTCACAGCTCCAGGGACCCGGGTTCGATTCTGGGTACTGCCTGTGCGGAGTTTGCATTTCTCCCTGTGTCTGCGTGGGTTTCCTCCCGGTGCTCCGGTTTCCTCCCACATGCCAAAGACTTGCTGTTTGATAGGTTAATTGGCCATCATAAATTGCCCCTAGTATAGGTAGGTGGCAGGGAAATATATAGGGATAGGTGGGGATGTGATAGGAATACGGGATTAGTGTAGGATTAGTGTAAATGGGTTGTTGATGGTCGGCACAGACTCGATGGGCCGAAGGGCCTGTTTAAGTGCTGTATCTCTGAACTAAACTAAATACTGACACCTAGTGTCACAGACACGCACTGACACCCAGTAACACAAACAAACACACACTGACACCCATTACCACAGAGAAACACTGATACACGGTAACAAAGACATACACTGACACCAAGTAACACAGATGCACACTGACACCCAGTAAAAAAGACATACATTGACACCAAGTCACAAAGACATACACTGATACCCAGTAACACAGACACACACTTACACCAAGTAACACAGTCATACACTGACACCAAGAAACAAAGACATACACTGATGCCTAGGAACACAGACACTTTCTTACACCAAGTAACAAAGAGAGACACTGATACCCAGTAACACAGACACACACTTACACCAAGTAACAAAGACATACACTGACACCCAGTAACACAGACACACACGGACACCAAGTAACAAAGACACAGACTTACACCAAGTAACACAGACATACACTGACACCCAGTAACACAGACACACACTTACACCAAGTAACACAGACATACACTGACACCAAGTAACAAAGACATACACTGATACCCAGGAACACAGACACACACTTACACCAAGTAACACAGACACAAACTTACAAAAAGTAACAAAGACATACAATTACACCAAGTAACAAAGACACACACTTACACCAAGTAACACAGATATACACTGACACCAAGTAACAAAGACATGCACTGACACCCAGTAACACAGACACACACGGGCACGAAGTAACAAAGACACACACTTACACCAAGTAACACATACACACACTGACACCCAGTAACACAGACACACACTTACACCAAGTAACAAAGACAGACACTGATACCCAGTACCACAAGCACACACTGGGGCGGGGGGGGTGGGGGGTGGGGGGTGCATATTGGCGCAGTCGTTAGCACCGCAGCCTCACAGCTCCAGGGACCCGGGTTCGATTCTGGGTACTGCCTGTGCGGAGTTTGCAAGTTCTCCCTGTGTCAGCTTGGGTTTCCTCCCGGTGCTCCGGTCTCCTCCCACATGCCAAAGACTTGCAGGTTGATAAGTTAGTGGGCCATTATAAATTGCCCCTAGTATAGGTCGGTGGTAGGGAAATATATGGGGACCGGTGGGGATGTGATAGGAGTACGGGATTAGTGCAGGATTAGTGTAGGATTACTATAAATGGGTTGTTGATGGTCGGCACAGAGTCGGTGGGCCGAAGGGCCTGTTTAAGTGCTGTATCTCTAAACTAAACTAAATACTGACACCCAGTGTCACAGACACACACTGACACCCGGTAACATAAACAAACACACACTGACACCCAGTAACACAGAGAAACACTGATACACAGTAACAAAGACATACACTGACACCAAGTAACACAGACATACACTGATACCAAGTGACAAAGACATGCACTGATGCGCAGTAACAAAGACACACACTGACACCAAGTAACACAGACATACACAGACACCAAGTAACAAAGACATACAATTACACCAAGTAACAAAGACATACAATTACACCAAGTATTTTGACATACACTGACACCAAGTAACAAAGACATACACTGACACGAAGTCACAAAGACATACACTGATACCCAGGAACACAGACACACACTTACACCAAGTAACACAGACATACACTGACATCAAGTAACAAAGACATGCACTGATACCCAGTAACACAGACACACACATACACCAAGTAACTAAGACATACACTGACACCCAGTAACAAAGACATACACTGACACCCAGTAACACACACACACACGGACACCAAGTAACAAAGACATACACTTACACCAAGTAACACAGACACACACTGACACACAGTAACACAGACACACACTTACACCAAGTAGCAAAGACATGCACTGATACCCAGTAACACAAGCACACACTAGAGGGGGGGGGGGCACATTGACGCAGTGGTTAGCACCGCAGCCTCACAGCTCCAGGGACCCGGGTTCGATTCTGGGTACTGCCTGTGCGGTGTTTGCAAGTACTCCCTGTCTCGGCGTGGGTTTCCTCCCGGTCTTCCGGTTTCCTCCCACATGCCAAAGACTTGCAGGTTGATAGGTTAATTGGCCATCATAAATTGCCCCTTGTATAGGTAGGTGGTAGGGAAATATATAGGGAGAGGCGGGGAAGTGATAGGAATACGGGATTAGTGTAGGAATAGTATAAATGTGTGGTTGATGGTCGGCACAGACTCGGTGGGCCGAAGGGCCTGTTAAAGTGCTGTGTCTCTGAACTAAACTAAATACTGACACCTAGTGTCACAGATACACACTGACACCCAGTAACACAGGGAAACACTGATACACAGTAACAAAGACATGCACTGACACCAAGTAACATAGACATACACTGACACCCAGTAACAAAGACATACACTGACACCCAGTGACACAGACACACACGGACACCAAGTAACAAAGACACACACTTACACCTAGTAACACAGACACACACTGACACCCAGTAACACAAACAAACACACTGACACCAAGTAACGCAGACATACACTGACACCAAGTAACAAAGACATGCACTGATACCCAGTAACACAAGCACACACTGGGGGGTGGGGGGGGGGGTGCACATTGGCGCAGTCGTTAGCACCGCAGCCTCACAGCTCCAGGGACCCGGGTTCGATTCTGGGTACTGCCTTTGCGGAGTTTGCAAGTTCCCGCTGTGTCTGAGCGGGTTTCCTCCCGGTGCTCCGGTTTCCTCCCACATCCCAGTAACACAAGCACACACAGACACTCAGTAACAAAGACATACATTGACACCAAGTAACAAAGACATACACTTACACCAAGTAACAAAGACACACACTGATACCAAGACACAAAGACAGACAATTACACCAAGTAACAAAGACATACACTTACACCAAGTATTTTGACATGCACTGACACCAAGTAACAAAGACATGCACTGATACCCAGTTACAAAGACACACACTTACACCAAGTAACACAGACATACACTGACACCAAGTAACAAAGACAGACAATTACACCAAGTAACAAAGACATACACTTACACCAAGTATTTTGACATACACTGACACCAAGTAACAAAGACATACACCGATACCCAGTAACACAGACACACACTTACACCAAGTAACACAGACGTACAATTACACCAAGTATCAAAGACGTGAGCTGATACCCAGTAACACAGACACACACTTACACCAAGTAAAAAAGACAGACAATGATACCCAGTAACAAAGGCACACAATGGCGGTGGCGGGGGGTGGCACATTTGCGCAGTGGTTAGCACCGCAGCCTCACAGCTCCAGGGACCCGGGTTCGATTCTGGGTACTGCCTGTGCGGAGTTTGCAAGTTCTCCCTGTGTCAGCGTGGGTTTCCTCCCGGTGCACCGGTTTCCTCCCACATGCCAAAGACTTGCAGGTTGATAGGTTAATTGGCCATCATAAATTGCCCCTAGTACAGGTCGGTGGTAGGGAAATATATAGGGATAGGTGGGGATGTGATAGGAATACAGGATTAGTGTAGGATTAGTATAAATGGGTTGCTGATGGTCGGCACAGTCACAGTGTGCCGAAGGGCCTGTTTCAGTGCTGTATCTCTAAACTAAACTAAATACTGACAACTAGTGTCACAGACACGCACTGACACCCAGTAACACAAACATACACACACTGACACCAAGTAACACAGAGAAACACTGAAACACAGTAACAAAGACATACACTTACACCAAGTAACAAAGACACACACTTACACGAAGTAACACAGACATACACTGAAGCCAAGTAACAAAGACAGACAATTACACCAAGTAACAGAGACATACAATTACACCAAGTATTTTGACATGCACTGACACCAAGTAACAAAGACATACACCGATACCCAGTGACACAGACACACACTTACACCAAGTAACACAGACATACAATGACACCAAGTCACAAAGACATACACTGATACCAGGTCACAAAGACATACACTGATGCCCAGTAACAAAGACACACATTTACACCAAGTAACACAGACATACACTGACACCAAGTAACACAGACATACAATGACACCAATTCACAAAGACATACACTGATACCAAGTCACAAAGACATACACTGATGCCCAGTAACAAAGACACACACTTACACCAAGTAACACAGACATACACTGACACCAAGTAACAAAGACATACACTGACACCAAGTAACAAAGACAGACAATTACACCAAGTAACAAAGACATACACTTACACCAAGTGTTTTAGCATACACTGACACCAAGTAACAAAGACATACACTGAAACCCAGTAACTCAGACACACACTTACACCAAGTAACACAGACATACAATGACACCAAGTAACAAAGACATGCACTGATACACAGTAACACAGACACACACTTACACCAAGTAAAAAAGTGAGACACTGATACCCAGTAACACAGACACACACTTACACCAAGTCACAAGGACATACACTGACACCCAGTAACAAAGACATACACTGACACCCAGTAACACAGACACACACTGACACCCAGTAACACAAACAAACACACTGACACCAAGTAACGCAGACATACACTGACACCAAGTAACAAAGACATACACTGATACCCAGTAACACAAGCACACACTGGGGGGTGGGGGGGGGGGGTGCACATTGGCGCAGTCGTTAGCACCGCAGCCTCACAGCTCCAGGGACCCGGGTTCGATTCTGGGTACTGCCTGTGCGGAGTTTGCAAGGTCCCGCTTTGTCTGAGTGGGTTTCCTCCCGGTGCTCCGGTTTCCTCCCACATGCCAAAGACTTGCAGGTTGATCGGTTAATTGGCCATCATAAATTGCCCTGAGTATAGGTAGGTGGTAGGGAAATATAGAGGGATAGGTGGTGATGTGATAGGAATACGGGATCAGTGTAGGAATAGTATAAATGGGTTGTTGATGGTCGGCACAGACTCGGAGGGCCGAAGGGCCTGTTTAAGTGCTGCATCTCTAAACTAAACTAAATACTGACACCTAGTGTCCCAGACACGCACTGACACCCAGTCACGCAAACAAACACACACTGACACCCAGTAACACAGAGAAACACTGATAGACAGTAACAAAGACATACACTGACACCAAGTAACACAGACGCACACTGACACCCAGCAAAAAAGACATACATTGACACCAAGCCACAAAGACATACAATGATACCAAGCCACAAAGACATACACTGATGCCCAGTAACAAAGACACACACTTACACCAAGTAACACAGACATGCACTTACACAAAGTATTTTGACATACACTGACACCAAGTCACAAAGACATAGACTGATACCAAGTCACAAAGACATGCACTGATGCCCAGTAACACAGACACACACTGACACCAAGTAACAAAGACAAACACTGACACCAAGTAACACCGACAGACAATTACACCAAGTAACAGAGACATACACTTACACCAAGTATTTTGACATACACTGACACCAAGTAACAAAGACATACACCGAATCCCAGTAACACAGACACACACTTACACCAAGTAACACAGACATGCAATGACACCCAGTAACAAAGACATGCACTGATAGCCAGTAACACAGACACACACTTACACCAAGTAAAAAAGACAGACACTGATACCCAGTAACACAGATACACACTTGCACCAAGTAACAAAGACATACAGTGACACCCAGTAACAAAGACATACACTGACACCCAGTAACACAGACACACAAGGACACCAAGTAACAAAGACACACACTTACACCAAGTAACACAGGCACACGCTGACACCCAGTAACACAAACAAACACAATGACACCAAGTAACGCAGAAATACACTGACACCAAGTTACAAAGACGTACACTGATACCCAGTAACACAGGCACACACTGACACCAAGTAACAAAGACATACATTGACACCAAGTAACAAAGACACACACTTACACCAAGTAACACAGACATACACTGACAGTAATAACAAAGACAGACAATTACACCAAGTAAAAAAGACAGACACTAATACCCAGTAACACAGACACACACTTACACCAAGTAACAATGACATACACTGACACCCAGTAACAAAGACAGACACTGATACCCAGTAACACAGACACACACTTACACCAAGTAACAATGACATACACTGACACCCAGTAACAAAGACATACACTGACACCCAGTAACACAGACACACACGGACACAAAGTAACAAAGACATACACTTACACCAAGTAACACAGACACACACTGACACACAGTAACACAGACACACTCTTACACCAAGCAACAAAGACATGCAATGATACCCAGTAACACAGGCACACACTAGGTGTGGGGGGGCACATTGGCGCAGTAGTTAGCTCCGCAGCCTCACAGCTCCAGGGACCCGGGTTCGATTCTGGGTGCTGCCTGTGCGGATTTTGCAAGTTCTCCCTGTGTCAGCGTGGGTTTCCTCCAGGTGCTCCGGTTTCCTCCCACATGACAAAGACTTGCAGGTTGATCGGTTAATTGGCCATCATAAATTGCCTCCAGTATAGGTAGGTGGGAGGGAAATATATAGGGAGAGGTGGGGAAGTGATAGGAATACGGGATTAGGGTAGGATTAGTATAAATGTGTGGTTGATGGTCGGCAGAGACTCGGTGGGCCGAAGGGCCTGTAAAAGTGCTGGATCTCTGAACTAAACTAAATACTGACACCTAGTGTCACAGATACACACTGACACCCAGTAACACAAACAAACATCCACTGACACCCAGTAACACAGAGAAACTCGAACAAACAGTAACAAAGACATACACTGACACCAAGTAACACAGACACACACTGACACCAAGTAACAAAGACATACACTGACACCAAGTAACAAAGACATACATTGATACCAAGTCACAAAGACATACGCTGTTACCCAGTAACACAGACACACAGTGACACCAAGTAACAAAGACATACACTCATACCCAGTAACAAAGACACATACTTACACCAAGTAACACAGACATACGCTGACACCAAGTAACAAAGACATACATTGACACCAAGTCACGAAGACACACACTGAAACCCAGTAACAAAGACATACACTGACACCAAGTCACAAAGACATACACTCATACCCAGTAACAAAGACACATACTTACACCAAGTAACACAGACATACTCTGACACCAAGTAACAAAGAAATGCACTGACACCCAGTAACACAGACGCACACGGACACCAAGTAACAAAGACTCACACTTACACCAAGTAACACAGACACACACTGACACCCAGTAACACAAACAAACACACTGACACCAAGTAACACAGAAATACACTGTTACCAAGTCACAAAGACATCCAATGATGCCCAGTATCACATACACACACTGACACCAAGTAACAAAGACATACACTTACACCCAGTAACAAAGACATACACATACACCAAGTCACAAATACATACACTGATACCCACTAACATTGACACACACTTACACCAAGTAACACAGACATACACTGACATCAAGTAACAAAGACATGCACTGATACCCAGTAACACAGACACACACTTACACCAAGTAACAAAGACAGACACTGATACCCAGCAACACAGACCCACACTTGCACCCAGTAACAAAGACATACACTGACACCCAGTAACAAAGACATACACTGACACCCAGTAACACAGACACACACGGACACCAAGTAACAAAGACACACACTTACACCAAGTAATACAGACACACACTGACACCCAGTAACACAAACAAACACACTGAATCTAAGTAACACAGACATACACTGACACCAAGTAACAAAGACAGACACTGATACCCAGTAACACAGGCACACACTTACACCAAGTAACACAGACATACACTGACACCAAGTAACAAAGACCTGCAATGATACCAAGTAACACAGACACACACTTACACCAAGTAACAAAGACAGACAATTACACCAAGTAACAATGACATACACTTACACCAAGTATTTTGTCATACACTGACACCAAGTAACAAAGACATACACTGATACCCAGTAACAGAGACAGACACTTACACCAAGTAACACAGACATACACTGACACCAAGTAACAAAGACATGCAGAGATACCAAGTAACACAGACACACACTTACACCAAGTAACAAAGACAGACACTAATACTTAGTAACACAGACACACACTTACACCAAGTAACAAAGACATACACTGACACCCAGTAACAAAGACACACACTGACAGCCAGTAACAAAGACACACACGAACACCAAGTAACAAAGACACACACTTACACCAAGTAACACAGACATACACTGACACCCAGCAACAAAGACATGCACTGACACCCAGAAACACAGACACACACGGACACCAAGTAACGAAGACACACACTGACACCACGTAACACAGACACACACTTACACAAAGTAACAAAGACAGTCACTGATACCCAGTAACACAGACACACACTTACACTAAGTAACAAAGACATACACTGACACCCAGTAACAAAGACATACACTGACACCCAGTAACACACACACACGGACACCAAGTAACAAACACACACACTTACACCAAGTAACACAGACACACAATGACACCCAGTAACACAGACACACACTTACACCAAGTAACACAGACATACACTGACACCAAGTAACAAAGAAATACACTGATACCCAGGAACACAGACACACACTTACACCAAGTAACACAGACACACACTTACACCAAGTAACAAAGACATACACTTACACCAAGTAACAAAGACAGACAATCACTCCAAGTAACAAAGACATACACTTACACCAAGTATTTTGACATACACTTGCACCAAGTCACAAACACATACACTGACATCAAGTAAAAAATACATACAATTACACCAAGTAACAAAGACACACACTTACACCAGGTAACACAGATATACACTGGCACCAAGTAACAAAGACATGCACTGACACACAATAACACAGACACACACGGACAACAAGTAACAAAGACACACACTTACACCAATTAACACAGACAGACACTTACACCAAGTAACAAAGACAGACACTGACACCCAGTAACACAGACACACACTTACACCAATTAACACAGACAGACACTTACACCAAGTAACAAAGACAGACACTGACACCCAGTAACACAGACACACACTTACACCAAGTAACACAGACATACACTGACACCAATAACAAAGACATACACTGGTACCCAGTAACACAGACACACACTTACACCAAGTAACACAGACATACACTGACACCAAGTAACAAAGAAATGCACTGACACCAAGTAACAAAGACAGACAATTACACCAAGTAACAAAGACACACAATTACACCAAGTAACAAAGACAGACACTAATACCCAGTAACAAAGACACACAATTACACCAAGTAACAAAGACAGACACTAATACCCAGTAACACAGACACACACTTACACCAAGTAACAAAGACATACACTGACACCCAGTAACAAAGACATACACTGACAGCCAGTAACAAAGACACACACGAACACCAAGTAACAAAGACACACACTTACACCAAGTAACACAGACATACACTGACACCAAGTAACAAAGACATGCAGAGATACCAAGTAACACAGACACACACTTACACCAAGTAACAAAGACAGACACTAATACCCAGTAACACAGACACACACTTACACCAAGTAACAAAGACATACACTGACACCCAGTAACAAAGACATACACTGACAGCCAGTAACAAAGACACACACGAACACCAAGTAACAAAAAACACACACTTACACGAAGTAACACAGACATACACTGACACCCAGTAACAAAGACATGCACTGACACCCAGTAACACAGACACACACGGACGCCAAGTAACGAAGACACACACTGACACCACGTAACACAGACACACACTTACACCAAGTAACAAAGACAGTCACTGATACCCAGTAACACAGACACACACTTACACCAAGTAACAAAGACATACACTGACACCCAGTAACAAAGACATACACTGACACCCAGTAACACAGACACACACTTACACCAAGTAACACAGACACACAATGACTCCCAGTAACACAGACACACACTTACACCAAGTAACACAGACATACACTGACACCAAGTAACAAAGACATGCACTGACACACAGTAACAAAGAAATACACTGATACCCAGGAACACAGACACACACTTACACCAAGTAACACAGACGCACACTTACACCAAGTAACAAAGACATACACTTACACCAAGTAACAAAGACAGACAATCACACCAAGTAACAAAGACATACACTTACACCAAGTATTTTGACATACACTTGCACCAAGTAACAAAGACATACACTGACACCCAGTAACTAAGACATACAATGACACCAAGTCACAAACACATACACTGACACCAAGTAAAAAAGACATACAATTACACCACGTAACAAAGACACACACTTACACCAAGTAACACAGAAATACACTGGCACCAAGTAACAAAGACATGCACTGACACACAGTAACACATACACACACGGACAACAAGTAACAAAGACACACACTTACACCAATTAACACAGACAGACACTTACACCAAGTAACAAAGACAGACACTGATACCCAGTAACACAGACACACACTTACACCAAGTAACAAAGACATACACTTACACCAAGTAACACATACACACACTGACACCCAGTAACACAGACACACACTTACACCAAGTAACACAGACATAGACTGACACCAAAAACAAAGACATACACTGGTACCCAGTAACACAGACACACACTTACACCAAGTAACACAGACATACACTGACACCAAGTAACAAAGAAATGCACTGACACCAAGTAACAAAGACAGACAATTACACCAAGTAACAAAGACACACAATTACACCAAGTATTTTGACATACACTGACACAAAGTAACAAAGATATACACTGATACCCAGTAGCACAGGCACACACTTACACCAAGTAACACAGACATATACTGACACCAAGTAACAAAGACATGCAATGATACCCAGTAACACAGACACACACTTCCACCAAGTAACAAAGACAGACACTGATACCCAGTAACACAGACACACACTTACACCAAGTAACAAAGACACACACTGACAGCCAGTAACAAAGACATACACTGACACCCAGTAACAAAGACACACACGGACACCAAGTAACAAAGACGCACACTTACACCAAGTAACACAGACACACACTGACACCCAGTAACACAAACAAACACACTGACACCAAGTAACACAGAAATATACTGATACCAAGTCACAAAGACATACACTGACAGCCAGTAACAAAGACACACACGGACACCAAGTAACAAAGACACACACTTACACCAAGTAACACAGACATACACTGACACCCAGTAACAAAGACATGCACTGACACCCAGTAACACAGACACACACGGACACCAAGTAACAAAGAAATACACTGACAGCCAGTAACAAAGACACACACTGACACCAAGAAACAAAGACATACACTTACACCCAGTAACAAAGACAAACACATATACCAAGTCACAAATACATACACTGATACCCAGTAACATTGACACACACTTACACCAAGTAACACAGACATACACTGACACCAAGTAACAAAGACATGCACTGATACCCAGTAACACAGACACACACTTACACCAAGTAACACAGACACACACTGACACCCAGTAACACAGACACACACTTACACCAAGTAACACAGACATACACTGACACCAAGTAACAAAGACATACACTGATACCCAGTAACACAGGCACAAACTTACACCAAGTAACACAGACATACACTGACACCAACTAACAAAGACATGCACTGATACCCAGTAACACAGACACACAGTTACACCAAGTAACAAATACAGACAATTACACCAAGTAACAAAGACATACACTGATACCCAGTAACACAGACACACACTTACACCAAGTAACACAGACATACACTGACACCAAGTAACAAAGACATGCAGAGATTCCAAGTAACACAGACACACACTTACACCAAGTAACAAAGACAGACACTAATACTCAGTAACACAGACACACACTTACACCAAGTAACAAAGACATACACTGACACCCAGTAACAAAGACATACACTGACAGCCAGTAACAAAGACACATACGGACACCAAGTAACAAAGACACACACTTGCACCAAGTAACACAGACATACACTGACACCCAGTAACAAAGACATGCACTGACACCCAGTAACACAGACACACACGGACACCAAGTAACAAAGAAATACACTGATACCCAGGAACACAGACACACACTTACACCAAGTAACACAGACACACACTTACACCAAGTAACAAAGACATACACTGACACCCAGTAACAAAGACATACCCTGACAGCCAGTAACAAAGACACACACGGACACCAAGTAACAAAGACACACACTTACACCAAGTAACACAGACATACACTGACACCAAGTAACACAGACACACAATTACACCAAGTAACAAAGACATACACTTACACCAAGTATTTTGACATACATTTGCACCAAGTAACAAAGACATACACTGACACCCAGTAACTAAGACACACAATGACACCAAGTAAAAAAGACATCCAATTACAGCAAGTAACAAAGACACATACTTACACCAAGTAACACAGAAATACACTGGCACCAAGTAACAAAGACATGCACTGACACACAGGAACACAGACATACACGGACAACAAGTAACAAAGACACACACTTACACCAATTAACACAGACACACACTTACACCAGGTAACAAAGACAGACACTGATACCCAGTAACACAGACACACACTTATACCAAGTAACAAAGACATACACTTACACCAAGTAACACATACACACACTGACAACCAGTAACACAGACACACACTTACACCAAGTAACACAGACATACACTGACACCAAGTAACAAAGACATACACTGATACCCAGGAACACAGACACACACTTACACCAAGTAACACAGACACACTCTTACACCAAGTAACAAAGACATACACTGACACCAAGTAACAAAGACATACAATTACACCAAGTAACAAAGACACACACATACACCAAGTAACACAGATATACAATGGCACCAAGTAACAAAGACATGCACTGACACCCAGTTAAACAGACACACACGGACACCAAGTAACAAAGACACACACTTACACCAAGTAACACAGACACACACTGACACCCAGCAACACAGACACACACTTACACCAAGTAACAAAGACATACACTGACACCCAGTAACAAAGACACACACGGACACCAAGTAACAAAGACGCACACTTACACCAAGTAACACAGACACACACTGACACCCAGTAACACAAACAAACACACTGACACCAAGTAACACAGAAATATACTGATACCAAGTCACAAAGACATACAATGATGCCCAGTATCTCAGACACACACTGACACCAAGTAACAAAGACATACACTTACACCCAGTAACAAAGACAAACACATACACCAAGTCACAAATACATACACTGATACCCAGTAACATTGACACACACTTACACCAAGTAACACAGACATACACTGACACCAAGTAACAAAGACATGCACTGATACCCAGTAACACAGACACACACTTACACCAAGTAACAAAGACAGACACTGATACCCAGCAACACAGACCCACACTTACACCCAGTAACAAAGACATACATAGACACCCAGTAACAAAGACATACACTGACACCCAGTAACACAGACACACACGGACACCAAGTAACAAAGACACACACTTACACCAAGTAATACAGACACACACTGACACCCAGTAACACAAACAAACACACTGAATCTTAGTAAAACAGACATACACTGATACCATGTCACAAAGACATGCACAGATACCCAGTAACACAGAGACACACTCACACCAAGTAACAAAGACAGACACTGATAACCAGCAACACAGACCCACACTTACACCTAGTAACAAAGACAGACACTGACACCCAGTAACAAAGACATACGCTGACACCCAGTAACACAGACACACACGGACACCAAGTAACAAAGACACAGACTTACACCAAGTAACACAGACACACACTGACACCCAGTAACACAGACACACACTTACACCAAGTAACACAGACATACACTGACACCAAGTAACAAAGACATACACTGATACCCAGTAACACAGGTACACACTTATACCAAGTAACACAGACATACACTGACACCAACTAACAAAGACATGCACTGATACCCAGTAACACAGACACACAGTTACACCAAGTAACAAAGACAGACAATTACACCAAGTAACAAAGACATACACTGATACCCAGTAACACAGACACACACTTACACCAAGTAACACAGACATACACTGACACCAAGTAACAAAGACATGCAGAGATTCCAAGTAAAACAGACACACACTTACACCAAGTAACAAAGACAGACACTAATACTCAGTAACACAGACACACACTTACACCAAGTAACAAAGACATACACTGACACCCAGTAACAAAGACATACACTGACAGCCAGTAACAAAGACACACACGGACACCAAGTAACAAAGACACACACTTACACCAAGTAACACAGACATACACTGACACCCAGTAAAAAAGACATGCACTGACACCCAGTAACACAGACACACACGGACACCAAGTAACAAAGAAATACACTGATACCCAGGAACACAGACACACACTTACACCAAGTAACACAGACACACACTTACACCAAGTAACAAAGACATACACTGACACCCAGTAACAAAGACATACACTGACAGCCAGTAACAAAGACACACACGGACACCAAGTAACAAAGACACACACTTACACCAAGTAACACAGACATACACTGACACCCAGTAACAAAGACATGCACTGACACACAGTAACACAGACACACACGGACACCAAGTAACAAAGAAATACACTGATACCCAGGAACACAGGCACACACTTACACCAAGTAACACAGACACACAATTACACCAAGTAACAAAGACATACACTTACACCAAGTATTTTGACATACATTTGCACCAAGTAACAAAGACAGACACTGATACCCAGTAACACAGACACACACTTACACCAAGTAACAAAGACACACACTGACAGCCAGTAACAAAGACATACACTGACACCCAGTAACACAGACACACACGGACACCAAGTAACAAAGACGCACACTTACACCAAGTAACACAGACACACACTGACACCCAGTAACACAAACAAACACACTGACACCAAGTAACACAGAAATATACTGATACCAAGTCACAAAGACATACAATGATGCCCAGTATCTCAGACACACACTGACACCAAGTAACAAAGACATACACTTACACCCAGTAACAAAGACAAACACATATACCAAGTCACAAATACATACACTGATACCCAGTAACATTGACACACACTTACACCAAGTAACACAGACATACACTGACACCAAGTAACAAAGACATGCACTGATACCCAGTAACACAGACACACACTTACACCAAGTATCAAAGACAGACACTGATACCCAGCAACACAGACCCACACTTACACCCAGTAACAAAGACATACAAAGACACCCAGTAACAAAGACATACACTGACACCCAGTAACACAGACACACACGGACACCAAGTAACAAAGACACACACTTACACCAAGTAATACAGACACACACTGACACCCAGTAACACAAACAAACACACTGAATCTAAGTAACACAGACATACACTGATACCATGTCACAAAGACATGCACAGATACCCAGTAACACAGAGACACACTAACACCAAGTAACAAAGACAGACACTGATAACCAGCAACACAGACCCACACTTACACCTAGTAACAAAGACAGACACTGACACCCAGTAACAAAGACATACGCTGACACCCAGTAACACAGACACACACGGACACCAAGTAACAAAGACACAGACTTACACCAAGTAACACAGACAAACACTGACACCCAGTAACACAGACACACACTGACACCAAGTAACACAGACATACACTGACACCAAGTAACACAGACACACACTGACACTCAGTAACACAGACACACACTTACACCAAGTAACACAGACATACACTGACACCAAGTAACAAAGACATACACTGATACCCAGTAACACAGACACACACTTACACCAAGTAACACAGACATACACTGACACCAAGTAACAAAGACATGCAGAGATTCCAAGTAACACAGACACACACTTACACCAAGTAACAAAGACAGACACTAATACTCAGTAACACAGACACACACTTACACCAAGTAACAAAGACATACACTGACACCCAGTAACAAAGACATACACTGACAGCCAGTAACAAAGACACACACGGACACCAAGTAACAAAGGCACACACTTACACCAAGTAACACAGACATACACTGACAGCCAGTAACAAAGACATGCACTGACACCCAGTAACACAGACACACACGGACACCAAGTAACAAAGAAATACACTGATACCCAGGAACACAGACACACACTTACACCAAGTAACACAGACACACACTTACACCAAGTAACAAAGACATACACTGACACCCAGTAACAAAGACATACACTGACAGCCAGTAACAAAGACACACACGGACACCAAGTAACAAAGACACACACTTACACCAAGTAACAAAGACATACACTGACACCAAGTAACACAGACACACAATTACACCAAGTAACAAAGACATACACTTACACCAAGTATTTTGACATACATTTGCACCAAGTAACAAAGACATACACTGACACCCAGTAACTAAGACACACAATGACACCAAGTAAAAAAGACATACAATTACAGCAAGTAACAAAGACACATACTTACACCAAGTAACACAGAAATACACTGGCACCAAGTAACAAAGACATGCACTGACACACAGGAACACAGACACACACGGACAAAAAGTAACAAAGACACACACTTACACCAATTAACACAGACACACACTTACACCAAGTAACAAAGACAGACACTGATACCCAGTAACACAGACACACACTTACACCAAGTAACAAAGACATACACTTACACCAAGTAACACATACACACACTGACAACCAGTAACACAGACACACACTTACACCAAGTAACACAGACATACACTGACACCAAGTAACAAAGACATACACTGATACCCAGGAACACAGACACACACTTACACCAAGTAACACAGACACACTCTTACACCAAGTAACAAAGACATACACTGACACCAAGTAACAAAGACATACAATTACACTAAGTAACAAAGACACACACTTACACCAAGTAACACAGATATACAATGGCACCAAGTAACAAAGACATGCACTGACACCCAGTTAAACAGACACACACGGACACCAAGTAACAAAGACGCACACTTACACCAAGTAACACAGACACACACTGACACCCAGCAACACAGACACACACTTACACCAAGTAACAAAGACATACACTGACACCCAGTAACAAAGACACACACGGACACCAAGTAACAAAGACGCACACTTACACCAAGTAACACAGACACACACTGACACCCAGTAACACAAACAAACACACTGACACCAAGTAACACAGAAATATACTGATACCAAGTCACAAAGACATACAATGATGCCCAGTATCTCAGACACACACTGACACCAAGTAACAAAGACATACACTTACACCCCGTAACAAAGACAAACACATACACCAAGTCACAAATACATACACTGATACCCAGTAACATTGACACACACTTACACCAAGTAACACAGACATACACTGACACCAAGTAACAAAGACATGCACTGACACCCAGTAACACAGACACACACTTACACCAAGTAACAAAGACAGACACTGATACCCAGCAACACAGACCCACACTTACACCCAGTAACAAAGACATACAAAGACACCCAGTAACAAAGACATACACTGACACCCAGTAACACAGACACACACGGACACCAAGTAACAAAGACACACACTTACACCAAGTAATACAGACACACACTGACACCCAGTAACACAAACAAACACACTGAATCTAAGTAAAACAGACATACACTGATACCATGTCACAAAGACATGCACAGATACCCAGTAACACAGAGACACACTCACACCAAGTAACAAAGACAGACACTGATAACCAGCAACACAGACCCACACTTACACCTAGTAACAAAGACAGACACTGACACCCAGTAACAAAGACATACGCTGACACCCAGTAACACAGACACAAACGGACACCAAGTAACAAAGACACAGACTTACACCAAGTAACACAGACACACACTGACACCCAGTAACACAGACACACACTTACACCAAGTAACACAGACATACACTGACACCAAGTAACAAAGACATACACTGATACCCAGTAACACAGGTACACACTTACACCAAGTAACACAGACATACACTGACACCAACTAACAAAGACATGCACTGATACCCAGTAACACAGACACACAGTTACACCAAGTAACAAAGACATACACTGATACCCAGTAACACAGACACACACTTACACCAAGTAACACAGACATACACTGACACCAAGTAACAAAGACATGCAGAGATTCCAAGTAACACAGACACACACTTACACCAAGTAACAAAGACAGACACTAATACTCAGTAACACAGAAACACACTTACACCAAGTAACAAAGACATACACTGACACCCAGTAACAAAGACATACACTGACAGCCAGTAACAAAGACACACACGGACACCAAGTAACAAAGACACACACTTACACCAAGTAACACAGACATACACTGACACCCAGTAACAAAGACATGCACTGACACCCAGTAACACAGACACACACGGACACCAAGTAACAAAGAAATACACTGATACCCAGGAACACAGACACACACTTACACCAAGTAACACAGACACACACTTACACCAAGTAACAAAGACATACACTGACACCCAGTAACAAAGACATACACTGACAGCCAGTAACAAAGACACACACGGACACCAAGTAACAAAGACACACACTTACACCAAGTAACACAGACATACACTGACACCCAGTAACTAAGACATACAATGACACCAAGTAAAAAAGACATACAATTACACCAAGTAACAAAGACACATACTTACACCAAGTAACACAGAAATACACTGGCACCAAGTAACAAAGACATGCACTGACACACAGGAACACAGACACACACGGACAACAAGTAACAAAGACACACACTTACACCAATTAACACAGACACACACTTACACCAAGTAACACATACACACACTGACACCCAGTAACACAGACACACACTTACACCAAGTAACACAGACATACACTGACACCAAGTAACAAAGACATACCCTGATACCCAGGAACACAGACACACACTTACACCAAGTAACACAGACACACACTTACACCAAGTAACAAAGACATACACTGACACCAAGTAACAAAGACATACAATTACACCAAGTAACAAAGACACACACTTACATCAAGTAACACAGATATACAATGGCACCAAGTAACAAAGACATGCACTGACACCCAGTTAAACAGACACACACGGACACCAAGTAACAAAGACACACACTTACACCAAGTAACACAGACACACACTGACACCCAGCAACACAGACACACACTTACGCCAAGTAACACAGACATAAACTGACACCAAGTAACAAAGTCATACACTAATACCCAGTAACACAGACAAACCCTTACACCAAGTAACACAGACATACACTGACACCAAGTAACAAAGACATACAATGATACACAGGAACACAGACACACACTGACACCAAGTAACACAGACACACACTTCCACCAAGTAACAAAGACATACACTTACACCAAGTAGCACAGACATACACTGACACCAAGTAACAAAGACATACACTGATACCCAGTAACACAGACACACACTGACACCCAGATATAAACACACACTGACCCACAGTAACACAGACACACACTGACCCCCAGTAACACAGACATACACTGTCACCAAGTCACAAAGACATACACTGATACCCAGTAACACAGACACACACTTACACCAAGTAACACAGACATACACTGACACCAAGTAGCAAAGACATACACTGATACCCAGTAACACAGACACACACTTACACCAAGTAACAAAGACATACACTGACACCAAGTCACAAAGACACACACTGACTCCCAGTAACAAAGACATACACTGACACCAGGTCACAAAGACATACACTGATACCCAAGTAACACAGACACACACTTACACCAAGTCACAAAGACATACACTGACACCCAGTAACAAAGACATACACTGACACCCAGTAACAAAGACACACACGGACACTAAGTAACAATGACACACACGTACACCCAGTAACACAAACAAACACACTGACAACAAGTAACACAGACATACACTGATACCAAGTCACAAAGACATACACTGATGCCCAGTAACACAGACACACACTGACACCAAGTAACAAAGACATACACTTACACCCAGTAACAAAGACATACACATACACCAATTCACAAAGACATACACTGATACCCAGTAACACAGACACACACTTACACCAAGTAACACAGACATACACTGACACCAATTCACAAAGACATACAATGATACACAGACACACACTTACACCAAGTAACACAGACATACACTGACAGCAAGTAACAAAGACATACACTTACACCAAGTAACAAAGACACACACTGACACCCAGATAGAAACACACACTGACCCCCAGTAACACAGACACACACTGACACCCAGTAACACAGACATACACTGACACCAAGTCACAAAGACACGCACTGACACCCAGTAACAAAGACATACACTGACACCAAGTCACAAAGACATACACTGATACACAGACACACACTTACACCAAGTAACACAGAAATACACTGACACCAAGTAACAAAGACATACACTGATACCCAGTAACACAGACACACACTTACACCAAGTAACAAAGACATGCACTGACACCAAGTCACAAAGACACACACTGACTCCCAGTAACAAAGACATACACTGACACCAGGTCACAAAGACATACACTGATACCCAAGTAACACGGACACACACTTACACCAAGTGACACGGACAAACACTGACACCAAGTAACAAAGACATGCACAGATACCCAGTAACACAGACACACACTTACACCAAGTCACAAAGACAGACACACACTTACACCAAGTAACAAACACATACACTGACACCAAGTAACAAAGACATACACTGACACCCAGTAACAAAGACACACACGGACACCAAGTAACAATGACACACACTTACACCCAGTAACACAAACAGACACACTGACACCAAGTAACACAGACATACAATGATACCAAGTCACAAAGACATACACTGATGCCCAGTAACAAATACATACACTTACACCCAGTAACAAAGACATACACTTACACCAAGTAACACAGACATACACTGACGCCAAGTAACAAAGACATACACTGATACCCAGTAACACAGACACACACTTACACCAAGTAACAAAGACATGCACTGACACCAAGTCAAAAAGACAAACAGTGATACCCAGTAACACAGACACACACTTACACCAAGTAACACAGACATACACTGACACCAAGTAACAAAGACATGCACAGATACCCAGTAACACAGACACACACTTACACCAAGTAACAAAGACAGACACTGATACCCAGTAACACAGACACACACTTACAACAAGTAACAGAGACAGACACTGACACCCAGTAACAAAGACATACACTGACACCCTGCAACGCAGACACACACGGACACAAAGTAACAAATACACAGACTTACACCAAGTAACACAGACAAACACTGACACCCAGTAACACAGACACACACGGACACCAAGTAACAATGACACACACTTACACCAAGTAACAAAGACACACACTGACACACAGCAACACAGACACACACTTACACCAAGTAACACAGACATACACTGACACCAAGTAACAAAGACATACACTGATACCCAGTAACACAGACACACCCTTACACCAAGAACCACAGAGATACACTGACACCAAGTAACAAAGACATACAATGATAGACAGGAACACAGACACACACTGACACCAAGTAACACAGACACGCACTTACACCAAGTAACAAAGACATACACTTACACCAAGTAACACAGACATACACTGACAGCAAGTAACAAAGACATACACTGATACCCAGTAACACAGACACACACTGAAACTAAGATAGAAACACAGACTGACCCCCAGTAACGCAGACACACACTGACCCCCAGTAACAAAGACATAGACTGACACCAAGTCACAAAGACATACACTGATACACAGACAAAAACTTAAACCAAGTAACACAGACATACACTGACACCAAGTAGCAAAGACATACACTGATACCCAGTAGCACAGAAACACACTTTCACCAAGTAACAAAGACATACACTGACACCAAGTCACAAAGACACACACTGACTCCCAGTAACAAAGACATACACTGACACCAGGTCACAAAGACATACACTGATACCAAAAACAAAGACATACACTGGTACACAGTAACACAGACACACACTTACACCAAGTAACACAGACAAACACTGACACCAAGTAACAAAGACATACACTGATACCCAGGAACACAGACACACCCTTACACCAAGTAACACAGACACACACTTACACCAAGTAACAAAGACATACACTGACACCAAGTAACAAAGACATACAATTACACCAAGTAACAAAGACACACACTTACACCAACTAACACAGATATACAATGGCACCAAGTAACAAAGACATGCACTGACACCCAGTTAAACAGACACACACCGACACCAAGTAACAAAGACATGCAGAGATACCAAGTAACACAGACACACACTTACACCAGGTAACAAAGACAGACACTAATACCCAGGAACACAGACACACACTTACACCAAGTAACAAAGACATACACTGACACCCAGTAACAAAGACATACACTGACAGCCAGTAACAAAGAAACACACGGACACCAAGTAACAAAGACACACACTTACACCAAGTAACACAGACACACACTGACACCCAGTAACAAAGACATGCACTGACACCCAGTAACACAGACACACACGGACACCAAGTAACAAAGACACACACTTACACCAAGTAACACAGACACACAATGACACCCAGTAACACAGACACTCACTTACACCAAGTAACAAAGACATACACTTACACCAAGTAACACAGACATACACTGACGGCAAGTAACAAAGACATGCAGTGGTACCCAGTAACACAGACACACACTTACACCAAGTAACTCAGACATACACTGACACCAAGTCACAAAGACACGCACTGACACCCAGTAACAAAGACATACACTGACACCAAGTCACAAAGACATACACTGATACACAGTCAAAAACTTACACCAAGTAACACAGACATACACTGACACCAATTCACAAAGACATAGACTGATACACAGACAAAAACTTACACCAAGTAACACAGACATACACTGACACCAAGTAGCAAAGACATACACTGATACCCAGTAACACAAACACACACTGACACCACGTAACACAGAAACACACTTACACCAAGAAACAAAGACATACACTGGTACCCAGTAACACAGACACACCCTTACACCAAGTACCACAGACATACACTGACACCAAGTAACAAAGACATACAATGATGCAAAGGAACACAGACACACACTGACACCAAGTAACACAGACACGCACTTACACCAAGTAACAAAGACATACACTTACACCAAGTAACACAGACATACACTGACAGCAAGTAACAAAGACATACACTGGTACCCAGTAACACAGACACACACTTACATCAAGTAACACAGACATACACTGACACCAAGTCACAAAGACACGCACTGACACCCAGTAACAAAGACATACACTGACACCAAGTCACAAAGACATACACTGATACACAGACAAAAACTTACACCAAGTAACACAGACATACACTGACACCAAGTAGCAAAGACATGCACTGATACCCAGTAACACAGACACACACTTACACAAAGTAACAAAGACATACACTGACACCAAGTCACAAAGACACACACTGACTCCCAGTAACAAAGACATACACTGACACCACGTCACAAAGACATACACTGACACCAAAAACAAAGACATACACTGGTACCCAGTAACACAGACACACACTTACACCAAGTAACACAGACATACACTGATACCAAGTAACAAAGACATACACTGATACCCAGGAACACAGACACACACTTACACCAAGTAACACAGACACACACTTACACCAAGTAACAAAGACATACACTGACACCAAGTAACAAAGACATACAATTACACCAAGTAACAAAGACACACACTTACACCAACTAACACAGATATACAATGGCACCAAGTAACAAAGACATGCACTGACACCCAGTTAAACAGACACACACGGACACCAAGTAACAAAGACATGCAGAGATACCAAGTAACACAGACACACACTTACACCAAGTAACAAAGACAGACACTAATACCCAGTAACACAGACACACACTTACACCAAGTAACAAAGACATACACTGACACCCAGTAACGAATACATACACTGACAGCCAGTAACAAAGACACACACGGACACCAAGTAACAAAGACACACACTTACACCAAGTAACAGAGACACACACTGACACCCAGTAACAAAGACATGCACTGACACCCAGTAACACAGACACACACGGACACCAAGTAACGAAGACACACACTGACACCACGTAACACAGACACACACTTACACCAAGTAACAAAGACAGTCACTGATACCCAGTAACACAGACACTCACTTACACCAAGTAACAAAGACATACACTGACACCAAGTAACAAAGACATACAATTACACCAAGTAACAAAGACACACACTTACACCAACTAACACAGATATACAATGGCACCAAGTAACAAAGACATGCACTGACACCCAGTTAAACAGACACACACGGACACCAAGTTACAAAGACATGCAGAGATACCAAGTAACACAGACACACACTTACACCAAGTAACAAAGACAGACACTAATACCCAGTAGCACAGACACACACTTACACCAAGTAACAAAGACATACACTGACACCCAGTAACAAAGACATACACTGACAGCCAGTAACGAAGACACACACGGACACCAAGTAACAAAGACACACACTTACACCAAGTAACAAAGACATACACTTACACCAAGTAACACAGACATACACTGACAGCAAGTAACAAAGACATACACTGGTACCCAGTAACACAGACACACACTTACATCAAGTAACACAGACATACACTGACGCCAAGTCACAAAGACACGCACTGACACCCAGTAACAAAGACATACACTGACACCAAGTCACAAAGACATACACTGATACACAGACAAAAACTTACACCAAGTAACACAGACATACACTGACACCAAGTAGCAAAGACATGCACTGATACCCAGTAACACAGACACACACTTACACAAAGTAACAAAGACATACACTGACACCAAGTCACAAAGACACACACTGACTCCCAGTAACAAAGACATACACTGACACCAGGTCACAAAGACATACACTGACACCAAAAACAAAGACATACACTGGTACCCAGTAACACAGACACACACTTACACCAAGTAACACAGACATACACTGACACCAAGTAACAAAGACATACACTGATACCCAGGAACACAGACACACACTTACACCAAGTAACACAGACACACACTTACACCAAGTAACAAAGACATACACTGACACCAAGTAACAAAGACATACAATTACACCAAGTAACAAAGACACACACTTACACCAACTAACACAGATATACAATGGCACCAAGTAACAAAGACATGCACTGACACCCAGTTAAACAGACACACACGGACACCAAGTTACAAAGCCATGCAGAGATACCAAGTAACACAGACACACACTTACACCAAGTAACAAAGACAGACACTAATACCCAGTAACACAGACATACACTTACACCAAGTAACAAAGACACACACGGACACCAAGTAACAAAGACACACACTTACACCAAGTAACAGAGACACACACTGACACCCAGTAACAAAGACATGCACTGACACCCAGTAACACAGACACACACGGACACCAAGTAACGAAGACACACACTGACACCACGTAACACAGACAGACACTTACACCAAGTAACAAAGACAGTCACTGATACCCAGTAACACAGACACACACTTACACAAAGTAACAAAGACATACACTGACACCCAGTAACAAAGACATACACTGACACCCAGTAACACAGACACACACTGACACCCAGTAACACAGACACACACTTACACCAAGTAACACAGACATACAATGACACCCAGTAACACAGACACTCACTTACACCAAGTAACAAAGACATACACTTACACCAAGTAACACAGACATACACTGACGGCAAGTAACAAAGACATGCAGTGGTACCCAGTAACACAGACACACACTTACACCAAGTAACTCAGACATACACTGACACCAAGTCACAAAGACACGCACTGACACCCGTAACAAAGACATACACTGACACCAAGTCACAAAGACATACACTGATACACAGTCAAAAACTTACACCAAGTAACACAGACATACACTGACACCAATTCACAAAGACATACACTGATACACAGACAAAAACCTACACCAAGTAACACAGACATACACTGACACCAAGTAGCAAAGACATACACTGATACCCAGTAACACAAACACACACTGACACCACGTAACACAGAAACACACTTACACCAAGAAACAAAGACATACACTGGTACCCAGTAACACAGACACACCCTTACACCAAGTACCACAGACATACACTGACACCAAGTAACAAAGACATACAATGATGCAAAGGAACACAGACACACACTGACACCAAGTAACACAGACACGCACTTACACCAAGTAACAAAGACATACACTTACACCAAGTAACACAGACATACACTGACAGCAAGTAACAAAGACATACACTGGTACCCAGTAACACAGACACACACTTACATCAAGTAACACAGACATACACTGACACCAAGTCACAAAGACACGCACTGACACCCAGTAACAAAGACATACACTGACACCAAGTCACAAAGACATACACTGATACACAGACAAAAACTTACACCAAGTAACACAGACATACACTGACACCAAGTAGCAAAGACATGCACTGATACCCAGTAACACAGACACACACTTACACAAAGTAACAAAGACATACACTGACACCAAGTCACAAAGACACACACTGACTCCCAGTAACAAAGACATACACTGACACCACGTCACAAAGACATACACTGACACCAAAAACAAAGACATACACTGGTACCCAGTAACACAGACACACACTTACAACAAGTAACACAGACATACACTGACACCAAGTAACAAAGACATACACTGATACCCAGGAACACAGACACACACTTACACCAAGTAACACAGACACACACTTACACCAAGTAACAAAGACATACACTGACACCAAGTAACAAAGACATACAATTACACCAAGTAACAAAGACACACACTTACACCAACTAACACAGATATAAAATGGCACCAAGTAACAAAGACATGCACTGACACCCAGTTAAACAGACACACACGGACACCAAGTAACAAAGACATGCAGAGATACCAAGTAACACAGACACACACTTACACCAAGTAACAAAGACAGACACTAATACCCAGTAACACAGACACACACTTACACCAAGTAACAAAGACATACACTGACACCCAGTAACGAAGACATACACTGACAGCCAGTAACAAAGACACACACGGACACCAAGTAACAAAGACACACACTTACACCAAGTAACACAGACACACACTGACACCCAGTAACAAAGACATGCACTGACACCCAGTAACACAGACACACACGGACACCAAGTAACGAAGACACACACTGACACCACGTAACACAGACACACACTTACACCAAGTAACAAAGACAGTCACTGATACCCAGTAACACAGACACTCACTTACACCAAGTAACAAAGACATACACTGACACCAAGTAACAAAGACATACAATTACACCAAGTAACAAAGACACATACTTACACCAACTAACACAGATATACAATGGCACCAAGTAACAAAGACATGCACTGACACCCAGTTAAACAGACACACACGGACACCAAGTTACAAAGACATGCAGAGATACCAAGTAACACAGACACACACTTACACCAAGTAACAAAGACAGACACTAATACCCAGTAACACAGACACACACTTACACCAAGTAACAAAGACATACACTGACACCCAGTAACAAAGACATACACTGACAGCCAGTAACAAAGACACACACGGACACCAAGTAACAAAGACACACACTTACACCAAGTAACAAAGACATACACTTACACCAAGTAACACAGACATACACTGACAGCAAGTAACAAAGACATACACTGGTACCCAGTAACACAGACACACACTTACATCAAGTAACACAGACATACACTGACACCAAGTCACAAAGACACGCACTGACACCCAGTAACAAAGACATACACTGATACACAGACAAAAACTTACACCAAGTAACACAGACATACACTGACACCAAGTAGCAAAGACATGCACTGATACCCAGTAACACAGACACACACTTACACAAAGTAACAAATACATACACTGACACCAAGTCACAAAGACACACACTGACTCCCAGTAACAAAGACATACACTGACACTAGGTCACAAAGACATACACTGACACCAAAAACAAAGACATACACTGGTACCCAGTAACACAGACACACACTTACACCAAGTAACACAGACATACACTGACACCAAGTAACAAAGACATACACTGATACCCAGGAACACAGACACACACTTACACCAAGTAACACAGAAACACACTTACACCAAGTAACAAAGACAGACACTAATACCCAGTAACACAGACACACACTTACACCAAGTAACAAAGACATACACTGACACCCAGTAACAAAGACATACACTGACAGCCAGTAACAAAGACACACACGGACACCAAGTAACAAAGACACACACTTACACCAAGTAACAAAGACATACACTTACACCAAGTAACACAGACATACACTGACAGCAAGTAACAAAGACATACACTGGTACCCAGTAACACAGACACACACTTACATCAAGTAACACAGACATACACTGACACCAAGTCACAAAGACACGCACTGACACCCAGTAACAAAGACATACACTGACACCAAGTCACAAAGACATACACTGATACACAGACAAAAACTTACACCAAGTAACACAGACATACACTGACACCAAGTAGCAAAGACATGCACTGATACCCAGTAACACAGACACACACTTACACAAAGTAACAAATACATACACTGACACCAAGTCACAAAGACACACACTGACTCCCAGTAACAAAGACATACACTGACACTAGGTCACAAAGACATACACTGACACCAAAAACAAAGACATACACTGGTACCCAGTAACACAGACACACACTTACACCAAGTAACACAGACATACACTGACACCAAGTAACAAAGACATACACTGATACCCAGGAACACAGACACACACTTACACCAAGTAACACAGACACACACTTACACCAAGTAACAAAGACATACACTGACACCAAGTAACAAAGACATACAATTACACCAAGTAACAAAGACACACACTTACACCAACTAACACAGATATACAATGGCACCAAGTAACAAAGACATGCACTGACACCCAGTTAAACAGACACACACGGACACCAAGTAACAAAGACATGCAGAGATACCAAGTAACACAGACACACACTTACACCAAGTAACAAAGACAGACACTAATACCCAGTAACACAGACACACACTTACACCAAGTAACAAAGACATACACTGACACCCAGTAACGAAGACATACACTGACAGCCAGTAACAAAGACACACACGGACACCAAGTAACAAAGACACACACTTACACCAAGTAACACACACACTGACACCCAGTAACAAAGACATGCACTGACACCCAGTAACACAGACACACACGGACACCAAGTAACGAAGACACACACTGACACCACGTAACACAGACACACACTTACACCAAGTAACAAAGACAGTCACTGATACCCAGTAACACAGACACTCACTTACACCAAGTAACAAAGACATACACTGACACCAAGTAACAAAGACATACATTTACACCAAGTAACAAAGACACACACTTACACCAACTAACACAGATATACAATGGCACCAAGTAACAAAGACATGCACTGACACCCAGTTAAACAGACACACACGGACACCAAGTTACAAAGACATGCAGAGATACCAAGTAACACAGACACACACTTACACCAAGTAACAAAGACAGACACTAATACCCAGTAACACAGACACACACTTACACCAAGTAACAAAGACATACACTGACACCCAGTAACAAAGACATACACTGACAGCCAGTAACAAAGACACACACGGACACCAAGTAACAAAGACACACACTTACACCAAGTAACAGAGACACACACTGACACCCAGTAACAAAGACATGCACTGACACCCAGTAACACAGACACACACGGACACCAAGTAACGAAGACACACACTGACACCACGTAACACAGACACACACTTACACCAAGTAACAAAGACAGTCACTGATACCCAGTAACACAGACACACACTTACACAAAGTAACAAAGACATACACTGACACCCAGTAACAAAGACATACACTGACACCCAGTAACACAGACACACACTGACACCCAGTAACACAGACACACACTTACACCAAGTAACACAGACATACACTGACACCAAAAACAAAGACATACACTGGCACCCAGTAACACAGACACACACTTACACCAAGTAACACAGACATACACTGACACCAAGTAACAAAGACATACACTGATACCCAGGAACACAGACACACACTTACACCAAGTAACACAGACACATACGTACACCAAGTAACAAAGACATCCACTGAAACCAAGTAACAAAGACATACAATTACACCAAGTAACAAAGACACACACTTACACCAAGTAACACAGATATACAATGGCACCAAGTTACAAAGACATGCACTGTCACACAGTTAAACAGACACACACGGACACCAAGTAACAAAGACAAACACTTACACCAAGTAACACAGACACACACTGACACCAAGTAACAAAGACATACAATGATACACTGGAACACAGACACACACTGACACCAAGTAACACCGGCACACACTTACACCAAGTAACAAAGACATACACATACACCAAGTAACACAGACATACACTGACAGCAAGTAACAAAGACATACACTGACACCCAGTAACACAGACACACACTGACACCCAGATAGAAACACACACTGACCCCCAGTAACACAGACACACACTGACCCCCAGTAACACAGACATAAACTGACACCAAGTCACAAAGACACGCACTGACACCCAGTAACAAAGACATACACTGACACCAAGTCACAAAGACATACACTGATACACAGACAAAAACTTACACCAAGTAACACAGACATACACTGACACCAAGTAGCAAAGACATACACTGACACCCAGTAACACAGACACACACTTACACCAAGTAACAAAGACTTACACTGACACCAAGTCACAAAGACACACACTGACTCCCAGTAACAAAGACATACACTGACACCAGGTCACAAAGACATACACTGATACCCAAGTAACACAGACACACACTTACACCAAGTAACACGGACAAACACTGACACCAAGTAACAAAGACATGCACAGATACCCAGTAACACAGACACACACTTGCACCAAGTCACAAAGACATACACTGATACCCAGTAACACAGACACACACTTACACCAAGTAACAAAGACATACACTGACACCCAGTAACAAAGACATACACTGACACCCAGTAAAAAAGACACACACGGACACTAAGTAACAATGACACACACTTACACCCAGTAACACAAACAAACACACTGACACCAAGTAACACAGACATACACTGATACAAAGTCACAAAGACATACACTGATGCCCAGTAACACAGACACACACTGACACCAAGTAACAAAGACATACATTTACACCCAAAAACAAAGACATACACATATACCAATTCACAAAGACATACACTGATACACAGACACACACTTACACCAAGTAACACAGACATACACTGACACCAAGGAACAAAGACATACACTGATACCCAGTAACACAGACACACACTTACACCAAGTAACGCAGACATACAATGACACCAAGTAACAAAGACATACACTGATACCCAGTAACACAGCAACACACTTACACCAAGTAACACAGAAATACACTGACACCAAGTAACAAAGACATGCACTGATGCCCAGTAACACAGACACACGCTTACACGAAGTAACAAAGACACACACTTACACCAAGTAACAAAGACACACACTTACACCAAGTAACACAGATATAAACTGGCACCAAGGAACAAAGACATGCACTGACACCCAGTAACACAGACACACACTTACACCAAGTACCACAGACATACACTGACATCAAGTAACAAAGACATACAATGATACACAGGAACACAGACACACACTGACACCAAGTAACACAGACACACACTTACACCAAGTAACAAAGACATACACTTACACCAAGTAAAACAGACATACTCTGACAGCAAGTAACAAAAACATACACTGATACCCAGTAACACAGACACACACTGACACCCAGATAGAAACACACACTGACCCCCAGTAACACAGACACACACTGACCCCCAGTAACACAGACATACACTGACACCAAGTCACAAAGACACGCACTGACACCCAGTAACAAAGACATACACTGATACACAGACAAAAACTTACACCAAGTAACACAGACATACACTGACAGCAAGTAGCAAAGACATACACTGATACCCAATAACACAGACACACACTGACACCAATTAACAAAGACATACACTGACACCAGGTCACGAAGACATACACTAACACCAAAAACAAAGACATACCTTGGTACCCAAGTAACACAGACGCACACTTACACCAAGTAACACGGACAAACACTGACACCAAGTAACAAAGACACGCACTGACACCCAGTAACAAAGACATACACTGATACACAGACAAAAACTTACACCAAGTAACACAGACATACACTGACACCAAGTAACAAAGTCATACACTGACACCAAGTAACAAAAACATACAATTACACCAAGTAACAAAGACACACACTTACACCAACTAACACAGATATACAATGGCACCAAGTAACAAAGACATGCACTGACACCCAGTTAAACAGACACACACCGACACCAAGTAACAAAGACATGCAGAGATACCAAGTAACACAGACACACACTTACACCAAGTAACAAAGACAGACACTAATACCCATTAACACAGACACACACTTACACCAAGTAACAAAGACATACACTGACACCCAGTAACAAAGACATACACTGACAGCCAGTAACAAAGACACACACGAACACCAAGTAAGAAAGACACACACTTACACCAAGTAACACAGACACACACTGACACCCAGTAACAAAGACATGCACTGACACCCAGTAACACAGACACACACGGACACCAAGTAACGAAGACACACACTGACACCACGTAACACAGACACACACTTACACCAAGTAACAAAGACAGTCACTGATACCCAGTAACACAGACACACACTTACACAAAGTAACAAAGACATGCACTGACACCCAGGAACAAAGACATACACTGACACCCAGTAACACAGACACACATTGACACCAAGTAACAAAGACACACACTTACACCAAGTAACACAGACACAAAATGACACCCAGTAACGCAGACACACACTTACACCAAGTAACACAGAAATACACTGACACCAAGTAACAAAGAAATACACTGATACCCAGGAACACAGACACAGACTTACACCAAGTAACACAGACACACACTTACACCAAGTAACAAAGACATACACTTACACCAAGTAACAAAGACAGACAATCACACCAAGTAACAAAGACATACACTTCCACCAAGTATTTTGACATACACTTGCACCAAGTAACAAAGACATACACTTGCACCAAGTAACAAAGACATACAATGACACCAAGTCACAAACACATACACTGACACCATGTAAAAAAGACATACAATTAGACCAAGTAACAAAGACACTCACTTACACCAAGTAACACAGATATACACTGGCACCAAGTAACAAAGACATGCACTGACACACAGTAACACAGACACACACGGACAACAAGTAACAAAGACACACACTTACACCAATTAACAAAGACAGACACTGATACCCAGAAACACAGACACACACTTACACCAAGTAACAAAGACATACACTTACACCAAGTAACACATACACACACTGACACCCAGTAACACAGACACACACTTACACCAAGTAACACAGACATACACTGACACCAAAAACAAAGACATACACTGGTACCCACTAACACAGACACACACTTACACCAAGTAACACAGACATACACTGACACCAAGTAACAAAGACATACACTGATACCCAGGAACACAGACACACACTGACACCAAGTAACACAGACACACAATTACACCAAGTAACAAAGACATACACTGACACCAAGTAACAAAGACATACACTTACACCCAGTAACAAAGACATACACTTACACCAAGTAACACATACACACACTGACACCCAGTAACACAGACACACACGGACACCAAGTAGCAAAGACACACACTTACACCAAGTAACACAGCCACACACTGACACCCAGCAACACAGACACACACTTACACCAAGTAACACAGACATACACTGACACCAAGTAACAAAGACATGCACTTAAAGCCAGTAACACAGACACACCCTTACACCAAGTAACACAGACAGACACTGACACCAAGTAACAAAGACATACAATGATACCCAGGAACACAGACACACACTGACACCAAGTAACACAGACACACACTTACACCAAGTTACACAGACACACACTTACACCAAGTAACAAAGACATACACTGACACCAAGTAACAAAGACATACAATTACACCAAGTAACAAAGACACATACTTACACCAACTAACACAGATATACAATGGCACCAAGTAACAAAGGCATGCACTGACACCCAGTTAAACAGACACACACGGACACCAAGTAACAAAGACTTGCAGAGATACCAAGTAACACAGACAGACACTTACACCAAGTAACAAAGACAGACACTAATACCCAGTAACACAGACACACACTGACACCAAGTAACAAAGACATACACTGACACCCAGTAACAAAGACATGCACTGACAGCCAGTAACAAAGACACTCACGGACACCAAGTAAGAAAGACACACACTTACACGAAGTAACACAGACACACACTGACACCCAGTAACAAAGATATGCACTGTCACCCAGTAACACAGACACACACGGACACCAAGTAACGAAGACACACACTGACACCACGTAACACAGACACACACACACACCAAGTAACAAAGACAGTCACTGATACCCAGTAACACAGACACACACTTACACAAAGTAACAAAGACATACACTAACACCCAGTAACAGAGACATACACAGACACCCAGTAACACAGACACACACGGACACCAAGTAACAAAGACACACACTTACACCAAGTAACACAGACACACAATGACACCCAGTAACAAAGACAGTCACTGATACCCAGTAACACAGACACACACTTACACAAAGTAACACAGACATACACAGACACCAAGTAACAAAGACATACACTGATACCCAGGAACACAGACGCACACTTACAGCAAGTAACACAGACAAACACTGACACCAAGTAACAAAGGCATACACTGACACCAAGTCACAAAGACATACACTGATACACAGACAAAAACTTACACCAAGTAACACAGACATACACTGACACCAAGTAACAAAGACATACACTTACACCCAGTAACAAAGACATACACATACACCAATTCACAAAGAAATACACTGATACCCAGTAACACAGACACACACTTACACCAAGTAACACAGACATACACTTACACCAAGTAACACAGACATACACTGAAACCAAGTAACAAAGACATACACTGACACCCAGTAACACAGACGCACACTTACACCAAGTAACAAAGAAATGCACTGACACCAAGTCACAAAGACACACACTGACTCCCAGTAACAAAGACATACACTGACACCAAGTCACAAAGACATACACTGATACCCAGTAACACAGACACACACTTACTCCAAGTAACACAGACATACACTGACACCAAGTAACAAAGACATGCACAGATACCCAGTAACACGGACACACACTTACACCAAGTAACAAAGACAGACACTGATACCCAGTAACACAGACACACACTTACACCAAGTAACAAAGACATACACTGACACCCAGTAACACAGACATGCACTGACAGCCAGTAACAAAGACACACACGAACACCAAGTAAGAAAGACACATACTTACAGCAAGTAACACAGACACACACTGACACCCAGTAACAAAGACATGCACTGTCACCCAGTAACACAGACACACACGGACACCAAGTAACGAAGACACACACTGACACCACGTAACACAGACACACACTTACACCAAGTAACAAAGACAGTCACTGATACCCAGTAACACAGACACACACTTACACAAAGTAACAAAGACATACACTAACACCCAGTAACAGAGACATACACTGACACCCAGTAACACAGACACACACGGACACCAAGTAACAAAGACACACACTTACACCAAGTAACACAGACACACAATGACACCCAGTAACAAAGACAGTCACTGATACCCAGTAACACAGACACACACTTACACAAAGTAGCACAGACATACACAGACACCAAGTAACAAAGACATACACTGATACCCAGGAACACAGACACAAACTTACACCAAGTAACACAGACACACACTTACACCAAGTAACAAAGACATACACTGACACCAAGTAACACAGATATACAATGGCATCAAGTGACACAGACACACACTGACACCAAGTAACAAAGACATACACTGATACCCAGTAACGCAGACACACCCTTACACCAAGTAACACAGACATACACTGACACCAAGTAACAAAGACATACAATGATACCCATGAACACAGACACTCACTGACACCATGTAACACAGACACACACTTACACCAAGTAACAAAGACATACACTTACACCAAGTAACACAGACATACACTGACAGCAAGTTACAAAGACACACACTGACTCCCAGTAACAAAGACATACACTGACACCAGGTCACAAAGACATACACTGATACCCAAGTAACACAGACACACACTTACACCAAGTAACACGGACAAACACTGACACCAAGTAACAAAGACATGCACAGATACCCAGTAACACAGACACACACTTACACCAAGTCACAAAGACAGACACTGATACCCAGTAACACAGACACACACTTACACCAAGTAACAATGACACACACTTACACCCAGTAACACAAACAAACACACTGACACCAAGTAACACAGACATACAGTGATACCAAGTCACAAAGACATACACTGATGCCCAGTAACACAGACACACACTGACGCCAAGTAACAAAGACATACACTTACACCCAGTAACAAAGACATACACATACACCAATTCACAAAGAAATACACTGATACCCAGTAACACAGACACACACTTACACCAAGTAACACAGACATACACTGACACCAAGTCACAAAGACATACACTGATACACAGACACACACTTACACCAAGTAACACAGACATACACTGACACCAAGTAACAAAGACATACACTGACACCCAGTAACACAGACACACACTTGCACCAAGTAACAAAGACATGCAGTGACACGAAGTCACAAAGACACACACTGACTCCCAGTAACAAAGACATACACTGACACCAAGTCACAAAGACATACACTGATACCCAGTAACACAGACACACACTTACACCAAGTAACACAGACATACATTGACACCAAGTAACAAAGACATGCACAGATACCCAGTAACACAGACACACACTTACACCAAGTAACAAAGACAGACACTGATACCCAGTAACACAGACACACACTTACACCAAGTAACAAAGACATACACTGGCACACAGTAACAAAGACATGCACTGACAGCCAGTAACAAACACACACACGGACACCAAGTAAGAAAGACACACACTTACACCAAGTAACACAGACACACACTGACACCCAGTAACAAATACATGCACTGTCACCCAGTAACACAGACACACACGGACACCAAGTAACGAAGACACACACTGACACCACGTAACACAGACACACACTTACACCAAGTAACAAAGACAGTCACTGATACCCAGTAACACAGACACACACTTACACAAAGTAACAAAGACATACACTAACACCCAGTAACAGAGACATACACTGACACCCAGTAACACAGACACACACGGACACCAAGTAACAAAGACACACACTTACACCAAGTAACACAGACACACAATGACACCCAGTAACAAAGACAGTCACTGATACCCAGTAACACAGACACACACTTACACAAAGTAGCACAGACATACACAGACACCAAGTAACAAAGACATACACTGATACCCAGGAACACAGACACAAACTTACACCAAGTAACACAGACACACACTTACACCAAGTAACAAAGACATACACTGACACCAAGTAACACAGATATACAATGGCATCAAGTGACACAGACACACACTGACACCAAGTAACAAAGACATACACTGATACCCAGTAACACAGACACACCCTTACACCAAGTAACACAGACATACACTGACACCAAGTAACAAAGACATACAATGATACCCATGAACACAGACACTCACTGACACCATGTAACACAGACACACACTTACACCAAGTAACAAAGACATACACTTACACCAAGTAACACAGACATACACTGACAGCAAGTCACAAAGACACACACTGACTCCCAGTAACAAAGACATACACTGACACCAGGTCACAAAGACATACACTGATACCCAAGTAACACAGACACACACTTACACCAAGTAACACGGACAAACACTGACACCAAGTAACAAAGACATGCACAGATACCCAGTAACACAGACACACACTTACACCAAGTCACAAAGACAGACACTGATACCCAGTAACACAGACACACACTTACACCAAGTAACAAAGACATACACTGACACCCAGTAACAAAGACATACAATGACACCCAGTAACAAAGACACGCACGGACACTAAGTAACAATGACACACACTTCCACCCAGTAACACAAACAAACACACTGACACCAAGTAACACAGACATACACTGATACCAAGTCACAAAGACATACATTGATGTCCAGTAACACAGACACACACTGACACCAAGTAACAAAGACATACACTTACACCCAGTAACAAAGACATACACATACACCAATTCACAAAGAAATACACTGATACCCAGTAACACAGACACACACTTACACCAAGTAACACAGACATACACTGACACCAAGTCACAAAGACATACACTGATACACAGACACACACTTACACCAAGTAACACAGACATACACTGACACCAAGTAACAAAGACATACACTGACACCCAGTCACACAGACACACACTTACACCAAGTAACACTGACATACACTGACACCAAGTAACAAAGACATGCACAGATACCCAGTAACACAGACACACACTTACACCAAGTAACAAAGACAGACACTGATAACCAGTAACACAGACACACACTTACACCAAGTAACAAAGACATACACTGACACCCAGTAACAAAGACATACACTGACACCCAGTAACACAGACACACACTTACACTAAGTAACACAGACATACACTGACACCAAGTAACAAAGACATTCATTGATACCCAGTAACACAGGCACACACTTACACCAAGTAACACAGAAATACACTGACAAGAAGTAGCAAAGACATACAATTACACGAAGTAACAAAGACACGCACTTACACCAAGTAACACAGATATAAACCGACACCAAGTAACAAAGACATGCACTGACACCCAGTAACACAGACACACACGGACACCAAGTAACAAAGACACACACTTACACCAAGTAACACAGACATACACTGACAAGAAGTAGCAAAGACATACAATTACACGAAGTAACAAAGACACGCACTTACACCAAGTAACACAGATATAAACCGACACCAAGTAACAAAGACATGCACTGACACCCAGTAACACAGACACACACGGACACCAAGTAACAAAGACACACACGTACACCAAGTAACACAGACACACAATTACACCAAGTAACAAAGTCAGACACTGATACCCAGTAACACAGACACACACTTACACCAAGTAACAAAGACAATACACTGACACCCAGTAACAAAGACATACACGGACACCCAGTAACACAGACACACACTTAGACCAATTAACACAGACACACACTGACACCCAGTAACACAGACACACACTTACACCAAGTAACACAGACATACACTGACACCAAGTAACTAAGACATCCACTGATGCCCAGTAACAGACACACTTACACCAAGTAACACAGACATACACTGGCACCAAGTAACAAAGACATACACTGATACCCAGGAACACAGACACACACTTACACCAAGAAACACAGACACACACTTACACCAAGTAACAAAGACATACACTTACACCAAGTAACACAGACATACACTTACACCAAGTAACAAAGACAGACAAATACACCAAGTAACAAAGACATACACTGACACCCAATATTTTGGCCTACATTGACACCAAGTAACAAAGACATACACTGATACCCAGTAACACAGACACACACTTACACCAAGTAACAAAGACATGCACTGACTCCAAGTCACAAAGGCACACAGTGACACCCTGTAACAAAGTCAGACACTGACACCAAGTCACAAATACATACTCTGATACCCAATAACACAGACACAGTCTTGCACCAAGTAACACAGACATACACTGACACCAAGTAACAAAGACATACACTGATACCCAGTAACACAGACACCCACTTACACCAAGTAACAAAGACAGACACTGATACCCAGTAACACAGACACACACTTACACTTAGTAACAAAGGCATCCACTGACACCAATTAACAAAGACATACACTGACACCCAGTAACACAGAAACACACGGACATCAAGTAACAAAGACGCACACTTACACCAAGTAACACAGACATACACTGACACCAAGTAACAAAGACATACAATGATACCCAGGAACACAGACACACACTTACACCAAGTAACACAGACACACACTTACACCAAGTAACAAAGACAATACACTGACACCCAGTAACAAAGACATACACGGACACCCAGTAACACAGACACACACTTACACCAATTAACACAGACACACACTGACACCCAGTAACACAGACACACACTTACACCAAGTAACACAGACATACACTGACACCAAGTAACTAAGACATCCACTGATGCCCAGTAACAGACACACTTACACCAAGTAACACAGACATACACTGGCACCAAGTAACAAAGACATACACTGATACCCAGGAACACAGACACACACTTACACCAAGAAACACAGACACACACTTACACCAAGTAACAAAGACATACACTTACACCAAGTAACACAGACATACACTGACATCAAGTAACAAAGACATACAATTACACCAAGTAACAAAGACATACACTTACACCAAGTAACACGGACACACACTTACACCAAGTAACAAAGACAGACACTGATACCCAGTAACACAGACACACACTTACACCAAGTAAAAAAAGAAACACTGACACCCAGTAACAAAGACATACACTGACACCCAGTAACACAGACACACACGGACACCAAGTAACAAAGACACAGACTTACACCAAGTAACACAGACACTCACTGACACCCGTTAACACAGACACACACTAACAACCAGTTAGAAAGACATACAAAGATACCAAGTAACAAAGACATACACTGAAACCCAGTGAGACAGACACACACTGACACAAAGTAACAAAGACATGCACTGACACCAAGTAACTAAGACATACAATTACACAAAGTAACAAAGACACACACTTACACCAAGTAGCACAGACATACACTGACACCAAGTAACAAAGACATACACTGACACCAAGTAACAAAGACATACACTTACACCAACTAACAAAGACAGACAAATACACCAAGTAACAAAGACATACACTGACACCCAATATTTTGACATACATTGACACCAAGTAACAAAGACATACACTGATACCCAGTAACACAGACACACACTTACACCAAGTAACAAAGACATGCACTGACTCCAAGTCACAAAGGCACACACTGACACCCTGTAACAAAGTCAGACACTGACACCAAGTTTCAAATACATACTCTGATACCCAATAACACAGACACAGTCTTGCACCAAGTAACACAGACATACACTGACACCAAGTAACAAAGACATACACTGATACCCAGTAACACAGACACCCACTTACACCAAGTAACAAAGACAGACACTGATACCCAGTAACACAGACACACACTTACACTTAGTAACAAAGGCATCCACTGACACCAATTAACAAAGACATACACTGACACCCAGTAACACAGAAACACACGGACATCAAGTAACAAAGACGCACACTTACACCAAGTAACACAGACATACACTGACACCAAGTAACAAAGACATACAATGATACCCAGGAACACAGACACACACTTACACCAAGTAACACAGACACACACTTACACCAAGTAACAAAGACATCTTTTTTTTTCTTTCTTTTGGGCCTCCTTATCTCGAGAGACAATGGATACGCGCCTGGAGGTGGTCAGTGGTTTGTGAAGCAGCGCCTGGAGTGGCTATAAAGGCCAATTCTGGAGTGACAGGCTCTTCCACAGGTGCTGCAGAGAAATTTGTTTGTTGGGGCTGTTGCACAGTTGGCTCTCCCCTTGCGCCTCTGTCTTTTTTCCTGCCAACTACTAAGTCTCTTCGACTCGCCACAATTTAGCCCTGTCTTTATGGCTGCCCGCCAGCTCTGGCGAATGCTGGCAACTGACTCCCACGACTGGTGATCAATGTCACACGATTTCATGTCGCGTTTGCAGACGTCTTTGGAACGGAGGCCGGTGGGTCTGATACCAGTGGCGAGCTCGCTGTACAATGTGTCTTTGGGGATCCTGCCATCTTCCATGCGGCTCACATGGCCAAGCCATCTCAAGCGCCGCTGACTCAGTAGTGTGTATAAGCTGGGGGTGTTGGCCGCTTCAAGGACTTCTGTGTTGGAGATATAGTCCTGCCACCTGATGCCAAGTATTCTCCGAAGGCAGCGAAGATGGAATGAATTGAGACGTCGCTCTTGGCTGGCATACGTTGTCCAGGCCTCGCTGCCGTAGAGCAAGGTACTGAGGACACAGGCCTGATACACTCGGACTTTTGTGTTCCGTGTCAGTGCGCCATTTTCCCACACTCTCTTGGCCAGTCTGGACATAGCAGTGGAAGCCTTACCCATGCGCTTGTTGATTTCTGCATCTAGAGACAGGTTACTGGTGATAGTTGAGCGTAGGTAGGTGTACTCTTGAACCACTTCCAGAGCGTGGTCGCCAATATTGATGGATGGAGCATTTCTGACATCCTGCCCATGATGTTCGTTTTCTTGAGGCTGATGGTTAGGCCAAATTAATTGCAGGCAGACGCAAACCTGTCGATGAGACTCTGCAGGCATTCTTCAGTGTGAGATGTTAAAGCAGCATCGTCAGCAAAGAGGAGTTCTCTGATGAGGACTTTCCGTACTTTGGACTTCGCTCTTAGACGGGCAAGGTTGAACAACCTGCCCGCTGATCTTGTGTGGAGGAAAATTCCTTCTTCAGAGGATTTGAACGCATGTGAAAGCAGCAGGGAGAAGAAAATCCCAAAAACACACACTTACACCAAGTAACAAAGACATACACTTACACCAAGTAACACAGACATACACTGACACCAAGTAACAATGACATACACTGATACCCAGTAACACAGACACACACTGACCCCCAGTAACACAGACATACACTGACACCAAGTCACAAAGACATACACTGACACCCAGTAACAAAGACATACACTAACACCAACTCACAAAGACATACACTGATACACAGACACACACTTACACCAAGTAACACACACATACACTGACACCAAGTAACAAAGACACACACTGACACCCAGTTACAAAGACATACACTGACACCAAGTCACAAAGACATACACTGATACCCAGTAACACAGAAACACACTGACACCAAGTAACAAAGACATGCACTGCTACCAAGTCACAAAGACATACACTGATAACCAGTAACACAGGCACACACTTACACCAAGTAACACAGAAATACACTGACACCAAGTAACAAAGACATGCACTGATGCCCAGTAACACAGACACACACTTACACCATGTAACACCGACACACACTTACACCAAGTAACAAAGACACACACTTACACCAAGTAACACAGACATACACTGACACCAAGTAACAAAGACATACAATTACACCAAGTAACAAAGACACGCACTTACACCAAGTAACACAGATATAAACTGGCACCAAGTAACAAAGACAGGCACTGACACCCAGTAACACAGACACACACGGACACCAAGTAACAAAGACACACACGTACACCAAGTAACACAGACACACAATTACACCAAGTAACAAAGTCAGACACTGATACCCAGTAACACAGACACACACTTACACAAAGTAACAAAGACATACACTGACACCCAGTAACAAAGACATACACGGACACCCAGTAACACAGACACACACTTACACCAATTAACACAGACACACACTGACACCCAGTAACACAGACACACACTTACACCAAGTAACACAGACATACACTGACACCAAGTAACTAAGACATACACTGATGCCCAGTAACACAGACACACACTTACACCAAGTAACACAGACATACACTGGCACCAAGTAACAAAGACATACACTGATACCCAGGAACACAGACACACACTTACACCAAGTAACACAGACACACACTTGCACCAAGTAACAAAGACATACACTTACACCAAGTAACACAGACATACACTGACATCAAGTAACAAAGACATACAATTACACCAAGTAACAAAGACACACACGGACACCAAGTAACACAGATATACACTGGCACCATGTAACAAAGACATGCACTGACACCCAGTAACAGAGACACACACGGACACCAAGTAACAAAGACACACACTTACACCAGGTAACACAGACACACACTTACACCAAGTAACAAAGACAGACACTGATACCCAGTAACACAGACACACACTTACACCAAGTAACAAAGACATACACTGACACCCAGTAACAAAGACATACACTGACACCCAGTAACACAGACACACACGGACACCAAGTAACAAAGACACAGACTTACACCAAGTAACACAGACACACACTGACACCCGTTAACACAGACACACACTGACACCCAGTTAGAAAGACATACAAAGATACCAAGTAACAAAGACATACAATGAATCCCAGTGACACAGACACACACTGACACAAAGTAACAAAGACATGCACTGACACCAAGTAACAAAGACATACAATTACACAAAGTAACAAAGACAGACACTTACACCAAGTAGCACAGACATACACTGACACCAAGTAACAAAGACGTACACTGACACCAATTAACAAGGACATACACTTACACCAAGTAACAAAAACAGACAAATACACCAAGTAACAAAGACATACACTTGCACCCAATATTTTGACATACATTGACACCAAGTAACAAAGACATACACTGATACCCAGTAACACAGACACACACTTACATCAAGTCACAAAGACACACACTGACACCCTGTAACAAAGTCACACACTTACACCAGGTAACAAAGACAGACACTGATACCCAGTAACACAGACACACACTTGCACCAAGTAACAAAGGCATCCACTGACACCAAGTAACAAAGACATACTCTGACACCGAGTAACACAGACACACACGGACATCAAGTAACAAAGACACACACTTACACCAAGTAACACAGACATACACTGACACCAAGTAACAAAGACATACAATGATACCCAGGAACACAGACACACACTTACACCAAGTAACACAGACACAGACTTACACCAAGTAACAAAGACATACACTTACACCAAGTAACACAGACATACACTGACACCAAGTAACAATGACATACACTGATACCCAGTAACACAGACACACACTGACTCCCAGTAACACAGACATACACTGACACCAAGTCACAAAGACATACACTGACACCCAGTAACAAAGACATACACTGACACCAACTCACAAAGACATACACTGATACACAGACACACACTTACACCAAGTAACACAGACATGCACTGACACCACGTAACAAAGACACACACTGACACCCAGTTACAAAGACATACACTGACACCAAGTCACAAAGACATACACTGATACCCAGTAACAAAGACATACACTAACACCAACTCACAAAGACATGCACTGATACACAGACACACACTTACACCAAGTAACACAGACATACACTGACACCAAGTAACAAAGACACACACTGACACCCAGTTACAAAGACATACACTAACACCAACTCACAAAGACACACACTTACACCAAGTAACACAGACATACACTGACACCCAGTAACAAAGACATACACTGACACCAAGTCACAAAGACATACACTTACACCAAGTAACAAAGACACACACTTACACCAAGTAACACAGGCACACACTGACACCCAGTAACAAAGACATACAATGGTACCAAGTAACAAAGACACACACTGACACCCAGTAACAAAGACATACAATGATACCAAGTCACAAAGACATACACTGATACCCAGTATCACAGAAACACACTTACATCAAGTAACAAAGAGATAAACTGACACCAAGTCACAAAGACACACACTGACACCCAGTTCCAAAGACATACACTGACACCAAGTCACAAAGACATACACTGATACCAAGGAACACAGACACACACTGACACCCAGTAACAAAGACATACACTGCTACCAAGTCACAAAGACATACACTGATACCCAGTAACGCAGACACACACTGACACACAGTAACAAAGACATACAATGATACCAAGTCACAAATACATACACTGATACCCAGTAACACAGACACACATTGACACCAAGTAACAAAGACATGCACTGACACCAAGTAAAAAAGACATACACTTACACCAAGTAACAAAGAGACACACTTACACAAAGTAACACAGACATACACTGACACCCACTAACAAAGACATACACTGACACCAAGTAACAAAGACATACACTTACACCAAGTAACAAAGACAGACAATGACACCAAGTAACAAAGACATACACTTAGACCAAGTATTTTGACATACACTGACACCAAGTAACAAAGACATACACTGATACCCAGTAACACGGACATACACTTACACCAAGTAACAAAGACATACACTGACACCAAGTCACAAAGACATACACTGACACCCAGTAACAAACACATACACAGACACCAAGTCACTAAGACATACACTGATACCCAGTAACACAGACACACACTTACACCAAGTAACACAGACATACACTGACACCAAGTAACAATGACAGACACTGACACCAAGTCACAAAGACATACACTTATACCCAGTAATACAGACACACACTTACACCAAGTAACACAGACATACACTGACACCAAGTAACAAAGACATGCACTGACACCAAGTAACAAAGACATACACTTACACCAAGTAACAAAGACACACACTTACACCAAGTAACACAGACATACACTGACACCCAGTAACAAAGACATACACTGACACCAAGTCACAAAGACATACACTGATACCCAGTAACACAGGCACACACTGACACCCAGTAACAAAGACATACAATGATACCAAGTCACAAAGACATACACTGATAACCAGTAACACAGACACACACTGACACCAAGTAACAAAGACATGCACTGACACCAAGTAACAAAGACATACACTTCCACCAAGTAACAAAGACACACACTTACACAAAGTAACACAGACATACACTGACACCCAGTAACAAAGACATACACTGACACCAAGTCACAAAGACATACACTTACACCAAGTAACAAAGACACACACTTACACCAAGTAACACAGGCACACACTGACACCCAGTAACAAAGACATACAATGGTACCAAGTAACAAAGACATACACTTACACCAAGTAACAAAGACAGACAATGACACCAAGTAACAAAGACATACACTTAGACCAAGTATTTTGACATACACTGACACCAAGTAACAAAGACATACACTGATACCCAGGAACACAGACACACACTAACACCAAGTAACAAAGACATACACTGACACCAAGTCACAAAGACATACACTGACACCCAGTAACAAAGACATACACTGACACCAAGTCACAAAGACATACACTGATACCCAGTAACACAGACACACACTTACACCAAGTAACACAGACATACACTGACACCAAGTAACAAAGACAGACACTGACACCAAGTCACAAAGACATACACTGATACCCAGTAACAAAGACACACACTTACAGCAAGTAACACAGACATACACTGACACCAAGTAACAAAGACAGACACTGATATCCAGTAACACAGACACAGACTTACACCAAGTAACAAAGACATACACTGACACCCAGTAACAAAGACATACACTGACACCCAGTATCACAGACACACACGGACACCAAGTAACAAAGACACACACTTACACCAAGTAGCACAGACATACACTGACACCAGGTAACAAAGAAATACAATGATTCCCAGGAACACAGACACACACTTACACCAAGTAACACAGACACACACGTACACCAAGAAACAAAGTCATACACTTACACCAAGTAACACAGACATTCACTGACGCCAAGTAATAAAGATATACACTTACACCAAGTCAAAAAGACACACACTTACACCAAGTAACACAGACATACACTGACACCAAGTAACAAAGACATACACTGACACCAAGTAACAAAGACATAAACTTACACCAAGTAACAAAGGCATACACTGACACCAAGTAACAAAGACATACACTGATACCCAGTAACAGAGACACACACTTACACCAAGAAATAGAGACATACACTGACATCAAGTCACAAAGACACACACTGACACCCAGTAACACAGACACACACTTACACCAAGTAACAAAGGCATCCACTGACACCCAGTAACAAAGACATACACTGACACCCAGTAACACAGACACACACGGACATCAAGTAACAAAGACATACAATGATACCCAGGAACACAGACACACACTTACACCAAGTAACACAGAGACACACTTACACAAAGTAACAAAGACATACACTTACACCAAGTAACACAGACATACACTGACATCAAGTAACAAAGACATACACTGATACCCAGTAACACAGACACACACTGACCCCCAGTAACACAGACATACACTGACACCAAGTCACAAAGACATACACTGACACCCAGTAACAAAGACATTCACTGACACCAAGTCACAAAGCCATACACTGATACACAGTAACACAGAAACATACTGACACCCAGTAACAAAGACATACACTGCTACCAAGTCACAAAGACATACACTGATACCCAGTAACAAAGACACACACTGACACACACTGACACCCAGTATCAAAGACATACACTGATACCAAGTCACAAAGACATACACTGATACCCAGTAACACAGACACACACTGACACCAAGTAACAAAGACATGCACTGACACCAAGTAACAAAGACATACACTTACACCAAGTATCAAAGACACACACTTACACCAAGTAACACAGACATACACTGACACCCGTAACAAAGACATACAGTGACACCAAGTAACAAAGACATACACTTACACCAAGTAACACAGACATACACTGACACCAAGTCACAAAGACATACACTGATACACAGACACACACTTACACCAAGTAACACAGACATACACTGACACCAAGTAACAAAGACATACACTGACACCCAGTCACACAGACACACACTTACACCAAGTAACACAGACATACACTGACACCAAGTAACAAAGACATGCACAGATACCCAGTAACACAGACACACACTTACACCAAGTAACAAAGACAGACACTGATAACCAGTAACACAGACACACACTTACACCAAGTAACAAAGACATACACTGACACCCAGTAACAAAGACATACACTGACACCCTGTAACGCAGACACACACGGACACCAAGTAACAAATACACAGACTTACACCAAGTAACACAGACACACACTGACACCCAGTAACACAGACACACACTTACACTAAGTAACACAGACATACACTGACACCAAGTAACAAAGACATTCATTGATACACAGTAACACAGGCACACACTTACACCAAGTAACACAGAAATACACTGACAAGAAGTAGCAAAGACATACAATTACACGAAGTAACAAAGACACGCACTTACACCAAGTAACACAGATATAAACCGACACCAAGTAACAAAGACATGCACTGACACCCAGTAACACAGACACACACGGACACCAAGTAACAAAGACACACACTTACACCAAGTAACACAGACATACACTGACAAGAAGTAGCAAAGACATACAATTACACGAAGTAACAAAGACACGCACTTACACCAAGTAACACAGATATAAACCGACACCAAGTAACAAAGACATGCACTGACACCCAGTAACACAGACACACACGGACACCAAGTAACAAAGACACACACGTACACCAAGTAACACAGACACACAATTACACCAAGTAACAAAGTCAGACACTGATACCCAGTAACACAGACACACACTTACACCAAGTAACAAAGACAATACACTGACACCCAGTAACAAAGACATACACGGACACCCAGTAACACAGACACACACTTACACCAAGTAACACAGGCACACACTGACACCCAGTAACAAAGACATACAATGGTACCAAGTAACAAAGACATACACTTACACCAAGTAACAAAGACAGACAATGACACCAAGTAACAAAGACATACACTTAGACCAAGTATTTTGACATACACTGACACCAAGTAACAAAGACATACACTGATACCCAGGAACACAGACACACAGTAACACCAAGTAACAAAGACATACACTGACACCAAGTCACAAAGACATACACTGACACCCAGTAACAAAGACATACACTGACACCAAGTCACAAAGACATACACTGATACCCAGTAACACAGACACACACTTACACCAAGTAACACAGACATACACTGACACCAAGTAACAAAGACAGACACTGACACCAAGTCACAAAGACATACACTGATACCCAGTAACAAAGACACACACTTACAGCAAGTAACACAGACATACACTGACACCAAGTAACAAAGACAGACACTGATATCCAGTAACACAGACACACACTTACACCAAGTAACAAAGACATACACTGACACCCAGTAACAAAGACATACACTGACACCCAGTATCACAGACACACACGGACACCAAGTAACAAAGACACACACTTACACCAAGTAGCACAGACATACACTGACACCAGGTAACAAAGACATACAATGATTCCCAGGAACACAGACACACACTTACACCAAGTAACACAGACACACACTTACACCAAGAAACAAAGTCATACACTTACACCAAGTAACACAGACATTCACTGACGCCAAGTAATAAAGATATACACTTACACCAAGTCAAAAAGACACACACTTACACCAAGTAACACAGACATACACTGACACCAAGTAACAAAGACATAGACTTACACCAAGTAACAAAGGCATACACTGACACCAAGTAACAAAGACATACACTGATACCCAGTAACAGAGACACACACTTACACCAAGAAATAGAGACATACACTGACACCAAGTCACAAAGACACACACTGACACCCAGTAACACAGACACACACTTACACCAAGTAACAAAGGCATCCACTGACACCCAGTAACAAAGACATACACTGACACCCAGTAACACAGACACACACGGACATCAAGTAACAAAGACATACAATGATACCCAGGAACACAGACACACACTTACACCAAGTAACACAGAGACACACTTACACAAAGTAACAAAGACATACACTTACACCAAGTAACACAGACATACACTGACATCAAGTAACAAAGACAGACACTGATACCCAGTAACACAGACACACACTGACCCCCAGTAACACAGACATACACTGACACCAAGTCACAAAGACATACACTGACACCCAGTAACAAAGACATTCACTGACACCAAGTCACAAAGCCATACACTGATACACAGTAACACAGAAACATACTGACACCCAGTAACAAAGACATACACTGCTACCAAGTCACAAAGACATACACTGATACCCAGTAACAAAGACACACACTGACACACACTGACACCCAGTATCAAAGACATACACTGATACCAAGTCACAAAGACATACACTGATACCCAGTAACACAGACACACACTGACACCAAGTAACAAAGACATGCACTGACACCAAGTAACAAAGACATACACTTACACCAAGTATCAAAGACACACACTTACACCAAGTAACACAGACATACACTGACACCCGTAACAAAGACATACAGTGACACCAAGTAACAAAGACATACACTTACACCAAGTAACACAGACATACACTGACACCAAGTCACAAAGACATACACTGATACACAGACACATACTTACACCAAGTAACACAGACATACACTGACACCAAGTAACAAAGACATACACTGACACCCAGTCACACAGACACACACTTACACCAAGTAACACAGACATACACTGACACCAAGTAACAAAGACATGCACAGATACCCAGTAACACAGACACACACTTACACCAAGTAACAAAGACAGACACTGATAACCAGTAACACAGACACACACTTACACCAAGTAACAAAGACATACACTGACACCCAGTAACAAAGACATACACTGACACCCTGTAACGCAGACACACACGGACACCAAGTAACAAATACACAGACTTACACCAAGTAACACAGACACACACTGACACCCAGTAACACAGACACACACTTACACTAAGTAACACAGACATACACTGACACCAAGTAACAAAGACATTCATTGATACACAGTAACACAGGCACACACTTACACCAAGTAACACAGAAATACACTGACAAGAAGTAGCAAAGACATACAATTACACGAAGTAACAAAGACACGCACTTACACCAAGTAACACAGATATAAACCGACACCAAGTAACAAAGACATGCACTGACACCCAGTAACACAGACACACACGGACACCAAGTAACAAAGACACACACTTACACCAAGTAACACAGACATACACTGACAAGAAGTAGCAAAGACATACAATTACACGAAGTAACAAAGACACGCACTTACACCAAGTAACACAGATATAAACCGACACCAAGTAACAAAGACATGCACTGACACCCAGTAACACAGACACACACGGACACCAAGTAACAAAGACACACACGTACACCAAGTAACACAGACACACAATTACACCAAGTAACAAAGTCAGACACTGACACCCAGTAACACAGACACACACTTACACCAAGTAACAAAGACAATACACTGACACCCAGTAACAAAGACATACACGGACACCCAGTAACACAGACACACACTTACACCAAGTAACACAGGCACACACTGACACCCAGTAACAAAGACATACAATGGTACCAAGTAACAAAGACATACACTTACACCAAGTAACAAAGACAGACAATGACACCAAGTAACAAAGACATACACTTAGACCAAGTATTTTGACATACACTGACACCAAGTAACAAAGACATACACTGATACCCAGGAACACAGACACACACTAACACCAAGTAACAAAGACATACACTGACACCAAGTCACAAAGACATACACTGACACCCAGTAACAAAGACATACACTGACACCAAGTCACAAAGACATACACTGATACCCAGTAACACAGACACACACTTACACCAAGTAACACAGACATACACTGACACCAAGTAACAAAGACAGACACTGACACCAAGTCACAAAGACATACACTGATACCCAGTAACAAAGACACACACTTACAGCAAGTAACACAGACATACACTGACACCAAGTAACAAAGACAGACACTGATATCCAGTAACACAGACACACACTTACACCAAGTAACAAAGACATACACTGACACCCAGTAACAAAGACATACACTGACACCCAGTATCACAGACACACACGGACACCAAGTAACAAAGACACACACTTACACCAAGTAGCACAGACATACACTGACACCAGGTAACAAAGACATACAATGATTCCCAGGAACACAGACACACACTTACACCAAGTAACACAGACACACACTTACACCAAGAAACAAAGTCATACACTTACACCAAGTAACACAGACATTCACTGACGCCAAGTAATAAAGATATACACTTACACCAAGTCAAAAAGACACACACTTACACCAAGTAACACAGACATACACTGACACCAAGTAACAAAGACATAAACTTACACCAAGTAAAAAAGGCATACACTGACACCAAGTAACAAAGACATACACTGATACCCAGTAACAGAGACACACACTTACACCAAGAAATAGAGACATACACTGACACCAAGTCACAAAGACACACACTGACACCCAGTAACACAGACACACACTTACACCAAGTAACAAAGGCATCCACTGACACCCAGTAACAAAGACATACACTGACACCCAGTAACACAGACACACACGGACATCAAGTAACAAAGACATACAATGATACCCAGGAACACAGACACACACTTACACCAAGTAACACAGAGACACACTTACACAAAGTAACAAAGACATACACTTACACCAAGTAACACAGACATACACTGACATCAAGTAACAAAGACAGACACTGATACCCAGTAACACAGACACACACTGACCCCCAGTAACACAGACATACACTGACACCAAGTCACAAAGACATACACTGACACCCAGTAACAAAGACATTCACTGACACCAAGTCACAAAGCCATACACTGATACACAGTAACACAGAAACATACTGACACCCAGTAACAAAGACATACACTGCTACCAAGTCACAAAGACATACACTGATACCCAGTAACAAAGACACACACTGACACACACTGACACCCAGTATCAAAGACATACACTGATACCAAGTCACAAAGACATACACTGATACCCAGTAACACAGACACATACTGACACCAAGTAACAAAGACATGCACTGACACCAAGTAACAAAGACATACACTTACACCAAGTATCAAAGACACACACTTACACCAAGTAACACAGACATACACTGACACCCGTAACAAAGACATACAGTGACACCAAGTAACAAAGACATACACTTACACCAAGTAACACAGACATACACTGACACCAAGTCACAAAGACATACACTGATACACAGACACACACTTACACCAAGTAACACAGACATACACTGACACCAAGTAACAAAGACATACACTGACACCCAGTCACACAGACACACACTTACACCAAGTAACACAGACATACACTGACACCAAGTAACAAAGACATGCACAGATACCCAGTAACACAGACACACACTTACACCAAGTAACAAAGACAGACACTGATAACCAGTAACACAGACACACACTTACACCAAGTAACAAAGACATACACTGACACCCAGTAACAAAGACATACACTGACACCCTGTAACGCAGACACACACGGACACCAAGTAACAAATACACAGACTTACACCAAGTAACACAGACACACACTGACACCCAGTAACACAGACACACACTTACACTAAGTAACACAGACATACACTGACACCAAGTAACAAAGACATTCATTCATACCCAGTAACACAGGCACACACTTACACCAAGTAACACAGAAATACACTGACAAGAAGTAGCAAAGACATACAATTACACGAAGTAACAAAGACACGCACTTACACCAAGTAACACAGATAAAAACCGACACCAAGTAACAAAGACATGCACTGACACCCAGTAACACAGACACACACGGACACCAAGTAACAAAGACACACACTTACACCAAGTAACACAGACATACACTGACAAGAAGTAGCAAAGACATACAATTACACGAAGTAACAAAGACACGCACTTACACCAAGTAACACAGATATAAACCGACACCAAGTAACAAAGACATGCACTGACACCCAGTAACACAGACACACACGGACACCAAGTAACAAAGACACACACGTACACCAAGTAACACAGACACACAATTACACCAAGTAACAAAGTCAGACACTGATACCCAGTAACACAGACACACACTTACACCAAGTAACAAAGACAATACACTGACACCCAGTAACAAAGACATACACGGACACCCAGTAACACAGACACACACTTACACCAATTAACACAGACACACACTGACACCCAGTAACACAGACACACACTTACACCAATTAACACAGACACACACTGATACCCAGGAACACAGACACACACTTACACCAAGAAACACAGACACACACTTACACCAAGTAACAAAGACAGACACTTACACCAAGTAACACAGACATACACTGACATCAAGTAACAAAGACATACAATTACACCAAGTAACAAAGACACACACGGACACCAAGTAACACAGATATACACTGGCACCATGTAACAAATACATGCACTGACACCCATTAACAGAGACACACACGGACACCAAGTAAAAAAGACATACACTGATACCCAGTAACACAGACACACACTTACACCAAGTAAAAAAAGAAACACTGACACCCAGTAACAAAGACATACACTGACACCCAGTAACACAGACACACACGGACACCAAGTAACAAAGACACACACTTACACCAAGTAACACGGACACACACTTACACCAAGTAACAAAGACAGACACTGATACCCAGTAACACAGACACACACTTACACCAAGTAAAAAAAGAAACACTGACACCCAGTAACAAAGACATACACTGACACCCAGTAACACAGACACACACGGACACCAAGTAACAAAGACACAGACTTACACCAAGTAACACAGACACACACTGACACCCGTTAACACAGACACACACTGACACCCAGTTAGAAAGACATACAAAGATACCAAGTAACAAAGACATACACTGAAACCCAGTGAGACAGACACACACTGACACAAAGTAACAAAGACATGCACTGACACCAAGTAACAAAGACATACAATTACACAAAGTAACAAAGACACACACTTACACCAAGTAGCACAGACATACACTGACACCAAGTAACAAAGACATACAGTGACACCAAGTAACAAAGACATACACTTACACCAAGTAACAAAGACAGACAAATACACCAAGTAACAAAGACATACACTGACACCCAATATTTTGACATACATTGACACCAAGTAACAAAGACATACACTGATACCCAGTAACACAGACACACACTTACACCAAGTAACAAAGACATGCACTGACACCAAGTAACAAAGACATACACTTACACCAAGTATCAAAGACACACACTTACACCAAGTAACACAGACATACACTGACACCCGTAACAAAGACAAACAGTGACACCAAGTAACAAAGACATACACTTACACCAAGTAACACAGACATACACTGACACCAAGTCACAAAGACATACACTGATACACAGACACACACTTACACCAAGTAACACAGACATACACTGACACCAAGTAACAAAGACATACACTGACACCCAGTCACACAGACACACACTTACACCAAGTAACACAGACATACACTGACACCAAGTAACAAAGACATGCACAGATACCCAGTAACACAGACACACACTTACACCAAGTAACAAAGACAGACACTGATAACCAGTAACACAGACACACACTTACACCAAGTAACAAAGACATACACTGACACCCAGTAACAAAGACATACACTGACACCCAGTAACACAGACACACACTTACACCAAGTAACAAAGACAGACACTGATAACCAGTAACACAGACACACACTTACACCAAGTAACAAAGACATACACTGACACCAAGTAACAAAGACATACACTGACACCCAGTAACACAGACACACACTTACACTAAGTAACACAGACATACACTGACACCAAGTAACAAAGACATTCATTGATACCCAGTAACACAGGCACACACTTACACCAAGTAACACAGAAATACACTGACAAGAAGTAGCAAAGACATACAATTACACAAAGTAACAAAGACACGCACTTACACCAAGTAACACAGATATAAACCGACACCAAGTAACAAAGACATGCACTGACACCCAGTAACACAGACACACACGGACACCAAGTAACAAAGACACACACTTACACCAAGTAACACAGACATACACTGACAAGAAGTAGCAAAGACATACAATTACACGAAGTAACAAAGACACGCACTTACACCAAGTAACACAGATATAAACCGACACCAAGTAACAAAGACATGCACTGACACCCAGTAACACAGACACACACGGACACCAAGTAACACAGACACACAATTACACCAAGTAACAAAGTCAGACACTGATACCCAGTAACACAGACACACACTTACACCAAGTAACAAAGACAATACACTGACACCCAGTAACAAAGACATACACGGACACCCAGTAACACAGACACACACTTACACCAATTAACACAGACACACACTGACACCCAGTAACACAGACACACACTTACACCAAGTAACACAGACATACACTGACACCAAGTAACTAAGACATCCACTGATGCCCAGTAACAGACACACTTACACCAAGTAACACAGACATACACTGGCACCAAGTAACAAAGACATACACTTACACCAAGTAACAAAGGCATCCACTGACACCCAGTAACAAAGACATACACTGACACCCAGTAACACAGACACACACGGACATCAAGTAACAAAGACATACAATGATACCCAGGAACACAGACACACACTTACACCAAGTAACACAGAGACACACTTACACAAAGTAACAAAGACATACACTTACACCAAGTAACACAGACATACACTGACATCAAGTAACAAAGACAGACACTGATACCCAGTAACACAGACACACACTGACCCCCAGTAACACAGACATACACTGACACCAAGTCACAAAGACATACACTGACACCCAGTAACAAAGACATTCACTGACACCAAGTCACAAAGCCATACACTGATACACAGTAACACAGAAACATACTGACACCCAGTAACAAAGACATACACTGCTACCAAGTCACAAAGACATACACTGATACCCAGTAACAAAGACACACACTGACACACACTGACACCCAGTATCAAAGACATACACTGATACCAAGTCACAAAGACATACACTGATACCCAGTAACACAGACACATACTGACACCAAGTAACAAAGACATGCACTGACACCAAGTAACAAAGACATACACTTACACCAAGTATCAAAGACACACACTTACACCAAGTAACACAGACATACACTGACACCCGTAACAAAGACATACAGTGACACCAAGTAACAAAGACATACACTTACACCAAGTAACACAGACATACACTGACACCAAGTCACAAAGACATACACTGATACACAGACACACACTTACACCAAGTAACACAGACATACACTGACACCAAGTAACAAAGACATACACTGACACCCAGTCACACAGACACACACTTACACCAAGTAACACAGACATACACTGACACCAAGTAACAAAGACATGCACAGATACCCAGTAACACAGACACACACTTACACCAAGTAACAAAGACAGACACTGATAACCAGTAACACAGACACACACTTACACCAAGTAACAAAGACATACACTGACACCCAGTAACAAAGACATACACTGACACCCTGTAACGCAGACACACACGGACACCAAGTAACAAATACACAGACTTACACCAAGTAACACAGACACACACTGACACCCAGTAACACAGACACACACTTACACTAAGTAACACAGACATACACTGACACCAAGTAACAAAGACATTCATTCATACCCAGTAACACAGGCACACACTTACACCAAGTAACACAGAAATACACTGACAAGAAGTAGCAAAGACATACAATTACACGAAGTAACAAAGACACGCACTTACACCAAGTAACACAGATAAAAACCGACACCAAGTAACAAAGACATGCACTGACACCCAGTAACACAGACACACACGGACACCAAGTAACAAAGACACACACTTACACCAAGTAACACAGACATACACTGACAAGAAGTAGCAAAGACATACAATTACACGAAGTAACAAAGACACGCACTTACACCAAGTAACACAGATATAAACCGACACCAAGTAACAAAGACATGCACTGACACCCAGTAACACAGACACACACGGACACCAAGTAACAAAGACACACACGTACACCAAGTAACACAGACACACAATTACACCAAGTAACAAAGTCAGACACTGATACCCAGTAACACAGACACACACTTACACCAAGTAACAAAGACAATACACTGACACCCAGTAACAAAGACATACACGGACACCCAGTAACACAGACACACACTTACACCAATTAACACAGACACACACTGACACCCAGTAACACAGACACACACTTACACCAATTAACACAGACACACACTGATACCCAGGAACACAGACACACACTTACACCAAGAAACACAGACACACACTTACACCAAGTAACAAAGACATACACTTACACCAAGTAACACAGACATACACTGACATCAAGTAACAAAGAAATACAATTACACCAAGTAACAAAGACACACACGGACACCAAGTAACACAGATATACACTGGCACCATGTAACAAATACATGCACTGACACCCATTAACAGAGACACACACGGACACCAAGTAACAAAGACATACACTGATACCCAGTAACACAGACACACACTTACACCAAGTAAAAAAAGAAACACTGACACCCAGTAACAAAGACATACACTGACACCCAGTAACACAGACACACACGGACACCAAGTAACAAAGACACACACTTACACCAAGTAACACGGACACACACTTACACCAAGTAACAAAGACAGACACTGATACCCAGTAACACAGACACACACTTACACCAAGTAAAAAAAGAAACACTGACACCCAGTAACAAAGACATACACTGACACCCAGTAACACAGACACACACGGACACCAAGTAACAAAGACACAGACTTACACCAAGTAACACAGACACACACTGACACCCGTTAACACAGACACACACTGACACCCAGTTAGAAAGACATACAAAGATACCAAGTAACAAAGACATACACTGAAACCCAGTGAGACAGACACACACTGACACAAAGTAACAAAGACATGCACTGACACCAAGTAACAAAGACATACAATTACACAAAGTAACAAAGACACACACTTACACCAAGTAGCACAGACATACACTGACACCAAGTAACAAAGACATACACTGACACCAAGTAACAAAGACATACACTTACACCAAGTAACAAAGACAGACAAATACACCAAGTAACAAAGACATACACTGACACCCAATATTTTGACATACATTGACACCAAGTAACAAAGACATACACTGATACCCAGTAACACAGACACACACTTACACCAAGTAACAAAGACATGCACTGACACCAAGTAACAAAGACATACACTTACACCAAGTATCAAAGACACACACTTACACCAAGTAACACAGACATACACTGACACCCGTAACAAAGACAAACAGTGACACCAAGTAACAAAGACATACACTTACACCAAGTAACACAGACATACACTGACACCAAGTCACAAAGACATACACTGATACACAGACACACACTTACACCAAGTAACACAGACATACACTGACACCAAGTAACAAAGACATACACTGACACCCAGTCACACAGACACACACTTACACCAAGTAACACAGACATACACTGACACCAAGTAACAAAGACATGCACAGATACCCAGTAACACAGACACACACTTACACCAAGTAACAAAGACAGACACTGATAACCAGTAACACAGACACACACTTACACCAAGTAACAAAGACATACACTGACACCCAGTAACAAAGACATACACTGACACCCAGTAACACAGACACACACTTACACCAAGTAACAAAGACAGACACTGATAACCAGTAACACAGACACACACTTACACCAAGTAACAAAGACATACACTGACACCAAGTAACAAAGACATACACTGACACCCAGTAACACAGACACACACTTACACTAAGTAACACAGACATACACTGACACCAAGTAACAAAGACATTCATTCATACCCAGTAACACAGGCACACACTTACACCAAGTAACACAGAAATACACTGACAAGAAGTAGCAAAGACATACAATTACACGAAGTAACAAAGACACGCACTTACACCAAGTAACACAGATAAAAACCGACACCAAGTAACAAAGACATGCACTGACACCCAGTAACACAGACACACACGGACACCAAGTAACAAAGACACACACTTACACCAAGTAACACAGACATACACTGACAAGAAGTAGCAAAGACATACAATTACACGAAGTAACAAAGACACGCACTTACACCAAGTAACACAGATATAAACCGACACCAAGTAACAAAGACATGCACTGACACCCAGTAACACAGACACACACGGACACCAAGTAACAAAGACACACACGTACACCAAGTAACACAGACACACAATTACACCAAGTAACAAAGTCAGACACTGATACCCAGTAACACAGACACACACTTACACCAAGTAACAAAGACAATACACTGACACCCAGTAACAAAGACATACACGGACACCCAGTAACACAGACACACACTTACACCAATTAACACAGACACACACTGACACCCAGTAACACAGACACACACTTACACCAATTAACACAGACACACACTGATACCCAGGAACACAGACACACACTTACACCAAGAAACACAGACACACACTTACACCAAGTAACAAAGACATACACTTACACCAAGTAACACAGACATACACTGACATCAAGTAACAAAGACATACAATTACACCAAGTAACAAAGACACACACGGACACCAAGTAACACAGATATACACTGGCACCATGTAACAAATACATGCACTGACACCCATTAACAGAGACACACACGGACACCAAGTAACAAAGACATACACTGATACCCAGTAACACAGACACACACTTACACCAAGTAAAAAAAGAAACACTGACACCCAGTAACAAAGACATACACTGACACCCAGTAACACAGACACACACGGACACCAAGTAACAAAGACACACACTTACACCAAGTAACACGGACACACACTTACACCAAGTAACAAAGACAGACACTGATACCCAGTAACACAGACACACACTTACACCAAGTAAAAAAAGAAACACTGACACCCAGTAACAAAGACATACACTGACACCCAGTAACACAGACACACACGGACACCAAGTAACAAAGACACAGACTTACACCAAGTAACACAGACACACACTGACACCCGTTAACACAGACACACACTGACACCCAGTTAGAAAGACATACAAAGATACCAAGTAACAAAGACATACACTGAAACCCAGTGAGACAGACACACACTGACACAAAGTAACAAAGACATGCACTGACACCAAGTAACAAAGACATACAATTACACAAAGTAACAAAGACACACACTTACACCAAGTAGCACAGACATACACTGACACCAAGTAACAAAGACATACAGTGACACCAAGTAACAAAGACATACACTTACACCAAGTAACAAAGACAGACAAATACACCAAGTAACAAAGACATACACTGACACCCAATATTTTGACATACATTGACACCAAGTAACAAAGACATACACTGATACCCAGTAACACAGACACACACTTACACCAAGTAACAAAGACATGCACTGACACCAAGTAACAAAGACATACACTTACACCAAGTATCAAAGACACACACTTACACCAAGTAACACAGACATACACTGACACCCGTAACAAAGACAAACAGTGACACCAAGTAACAAAGACATACACTTACACCAAGTAACACAGACATACACTGACACCAAGTCACAAAGACATACACTGATACACAGACACACACTTACACCAAGTAACACAGACATACACTGACACCAAGTAACAAAGACATACACTGACACCCAGTCACACAGACACACACTTACACCAAGTAACACAGACATACACTGACACCAAGTAACAAAGACATGCACAGATACCCAGTAACACAGACACACACTTACACCAAGTAACAAAGACAGACACTGATAACCAGTAACACAGACACACACTTACACCAAGTAACAAAGACATACACTGACACCCAGTAACAAAGACATACACTGACACCCAGTAACACAGACACACACTTACACCAAGTAACAAAGACAGACACTGATAACCAGTAACACAGACACACACTTACACCAAGTAACAAAGACATACACTGACACCAAGTAACAAAGACATACACTGACACCCAGTAACACAGACACACACTTACACTAAGTAACACAGACATACACTGACACCAAGTAACAAAGACATTCATTGATACCCAGTAACACAGGCACACACTTACACCAAGTAACACAGAAATACACTGACAAGAAGTAGCAAAGACATACAATTACACGAAGTAACAAAGACACGCACTTACACCAAGTAACACAGATATAAACCGACACCAAGTAACAAAGACATGCACTGACACCCAGTAACACAGACACACACGGACACCAAGTAACAAAGACACACACTTACACCAAGTAACACAGACATACACTGACAAGAAGTAGCAAAGACATACAATTACACGAAGTAACAAAGACACGCACTTACACCAAGTAACACAGATATAAACCGACACCAAGTAACAAAGACATGCACTGACACCCAGTAACACAGACACACACGGACACCAAGTAACACAGACACACAATTACACCAAGTAACAAAGTCAGACACTGATACCCAGTAACACAGACACACACTTACACCAAGTAACAAAGACAATACACTGACACCCAGTAACAAAGACATACACGGACACCCAGTAACACAGACACACACTTACACCAATTAACACAGACACACACTGACACCCAGTAACACAGACACACACTTACACCAAGTAACACAGACATACACTGACACCAAGTAACTAAGACATCCACTGATGCCCAGTAACAGACACACTTACACCAAGTAACACAGACATACACTGGCACCAAGTAACAAAGACATACACTGATACCCAGGAACACAGACACACACTTACACCAAGAAACACAGACACACACTTACACCAAGTAACAAAGGCATCCACTGACACCCAGTAACAAAGACATACACTGACACCCAGTAACACAGACACACACGGACATCAAGTAACAAAGACATACAATGATACCCAGGAACACAGACACACACTTACACCAAGTAACACAGAGACACACTTACACAAAGTAACAAAGACATACACTTACACCAAGTAACACAGACATACACTGACATCAAGTAACAAAGACAGACACTGATACCCAGTAACACAGACACACACTGACCCCCAGTAACACAGACATACACTGACACCAAGTCACAAAGACATACACTGACACCCAGTAACAAAGACATTCACTGACACCAAGTCACAAAGCCATACACTGATACACAGTAACACAGAAACATACTGACACCCAGTAACAAAGACATACACTGCTACCAAGTCACAAAGACATACACTGATACCCAGTAACAAAGACACACACTGACACACACTGACACCCAGTATCAAAGACATACACTGATACCAAGTCACAAAGACATACACTGATACCCAGTAACACAGACACATACTGACACCAAGTAACAAAGACATGCACTGACACCAAGTAACAAAGACATACACTTACACCAAGTATCAAAGACACACACTTACACCAAGTAACACAGACATACACTGACACCCGTAACAAAGACATACAGTGACACCAAGTAACAAAGACATACACTTACACCAAGTAACACAGACATACACTGACACCAAGTCACAAAGACATACACTGATACACAGACACACACTTACACCAAGTAACACAGACATACACTGACACCAAGTAACAAAGACATACACTGACACCCAGTCACACAGACACACACTTACACCAAGTAACACAGACATACACTGACACCAAGTAACAAAGACATGCACAGATACCCAGTAACACAGACACACACTTACACCAAGTAACAAAGACAGACACTGATAACCAGTAACACAGACACACACTTACACCAAGTAACAAAGACATACACTGACACCCAGTAACAAAGACATACACTGACACCCTGTAACGCAGACACACACGGACACCAAGTAACAAATACACAGACTTACACCAAGTAACACAGACACACACTGACACCCAGTAACACAGACACACACTTACACTAAGTAACACAGACATACACTGACACCAAGTAACAAAGACATTCATTCATACCCAGTAACACAGGCACACACTTACACCAAGTAACACAGAAATACACTGACAAGAAGTAGCAAAGACATACAATTACACGAAGTAACAAAGACACGCACTTACACCAAGTAACACAGATAAAAACCGACACCAAGTAACAAAGACATGCACTGACACCCAGTAACACAGACACACACGGACACCAAGTAACAAAGACACACACTTACACCAAGTAACACAGACATACACTGACAAGAAGTAGCAAAGACATACAATTACACGAAGTAACAAAGACACGCACTTACACCAAGTAACACAGATATAAACCGACACCAAGTAACAAAGACATGCACTGACACCCAGTAACACAGACACACACGGACACCAAGTAACAAAGACACACACGTACACCAAGTAACACAGACACACAATTACACCAAGTAACAAAGTCAGACACTGATACCCAGTAACACAGACACACACTTACACCAAGTAACAAAGACAATACACTGACACCCAGTAACAAAGACATACACGGACACCCAGTAACACAGACACACACTTACACCAATTAACACAGACACACACTGACACCCAGTAACACAGACACACACTTACACCAATTAACACAGACACACACTGATACCCAGGAACACAGACACACACTTACACCAAGAAACACAGACACACACTTACACCAAGTAACAAAGACATACACTTACACCAAGTAACACAGACATACACTGACATCAAGTAACAAAGACATACAATTACACCAAGTAACAAAGACACACACGGACACCAAGTAACACAGATATACACTGGCACCATGTAACAAATACATGCACTGACACCCATTAACAGAGACACACACGGACACCAAGTAACAAAGACATACACTGATACCCAGTAACACAGACACACACTTACACCAAGTAAAAAAAGAAACACTGACACCCAGTAACAAAGACATACACTGACACCCAGTAACACAGACACACACGGACACCAAGTAACAAAGACACACACTTACACCAAGTAACACGGACACACACTTACACCAAGTAACAAAGACAGACACTGATACCCAGTAACACAGACACACACTTACACCAAGTAAAAAAAGAAACACTGACACCCAGTAACAAAGACATACACTGACACCCAGTAACACAGACACACACGGACACCAAGTAACAAAGACACAGACTTACACCAAGTAACACAGACACACACTGACACCCGTTAACACAGACACACACTGACACCCAGTTAGAAAGACATACAAAGATACCAAGTAACAAAGACATACACTGAAACCCAGTGAGACAGACACACACTGACACAAAGTAACAAAGACATGCACTGACACCAAGTAACAAAGACATACAATTACACAAAGTAACAAAGACACACACTTACACCAAGTAGCACAGACATACACTGACACCAAGTAACAAAGACATACACTGACACCAAGTAACAAAGACATACACTTACACCAAGTAACAAAGACAGACAAATACACCAAGTAACAAAGACATACACTGACACCCAATATTTTGACATACATTGACACCAAGTAACAAAGACATACACTGATACCCAGTAACACAGACACACACTTACACCAAGTAACAAAGACATGCACTGACACCAAGTAACAAAGACATACACTTACACCAAGTATCAAAGACACACACTTACACCAAGTAACACAGACATACACTGACACCCGTAACAAAGACAAACAGTGACACCAAGTAACAAAGACATACACTTACACCAAGTAACACAGACATACACTGACACCAAGTCACAAAGACATACACTGATACACAGACACACACTTACACCAAGTAACACAGACATACACTGACACCAAGTAACAAAGACATACACTGACACCCAGTCACACAGACACACACTTACACCAAGTAACACAGACATACACTGACACCAAGTAACAAAGACATGCACAGATACCCAGTAACACAGACACACACTTACACCAAGTAACAAAGACAGACACTGATAACCAGTAACACAGACACACACTTACACCAAGTAACAAAGACATACACTGACACCCAGTAACAAAGACATACACTGACACCCAGTAACACAGACACACACTTACACCAAGTAACAAAGACAGACACTGATAACCAGTAACACAGACACACACTTACACCAAGTAACAAAGACATACACTGACACCAAGTAACAAAGACATACACTGACACCCAGTAACACAGACACACACTTACACTAAGTAACACAGACATACACTGACACCAAGTAACAAAGACATTCATTGATACCCAGTAACACAGGCACACACTTACACCAAGTAACACAGAAATACACTGACAAGAAGTAGCAAAGACATACAATTACACGAAGTAACAAAGACACGCACTTACACCAAGTAACACAGATATAAACCGACACCAAGTAACAAAGACATGCACTGACACCCAGTAACACAGACACACACGGACACCAAGTAACAAAGACACACACTTACACCAAGTAACACAGACATACACTGACAAGAAGTAGCAAAGACATACAATTACACGAAGTAACAAAGACACGCACTTACACCAAGTAACACAGATATAAACCGACACCAAGTAACAAAGACATGCACTGACACCCAGTAACACAGACACACACGGACACCAAGTAACACAGACACACAATTACACCAAGTAACAAAGTCAGACACTGATACCCAGTAACACAGACACACACTTACACCAAGTAACAAAGACAATACACTGACACCCAGTAACAAAGACATACACGGACACCCAGTAACACAGACACACACTTACACCAATTAACACAGACACACACTGACACCCAGTAACACAGACACACACTTACACCAAGTAACACAGACATACACTGACACCAAGTAACTAAGACATCCACTGATGCCCAGTAACAGACACACTTACACCAAGTAACACAGACATACACTGGCACCAAGTAACAAAGACATACACTGATACCCAGGAACACAGACACACACTTACACCAAGAAACACAGACACACACTTACACCAAGTAACAAAGACATACACTTACACCAAGTAACACAGACATACACTGACATCAAGTAACAAAGACATACAATTACACCAAGTAACAAAGACACACACGGACACCAAGTAACACAGATATACACTGGCACCATGTAACAAATACATGCACTGACACCCAGTAACACAGACACACACTTACACCAAGTAAAAAAAGAAACACTGACACCCAGTAACAAAGACATACACTGACACCCAGTAACACAGTCACACACGGACACCAAGTAACAAAGACACACACTTACACCAAGTAACACGGACACACACTTACACCAAGTAACAAAGACAGACACTGATACCCAGTAACACAGACACACACTTACACCAAGTAAAAAAAGAAACACTGACACCCAGTAACAAAGACATACACTGACACCCAGTAACACAGACACACACGGACACCAAGTAACAAAGACACAGACTTACACCAAGTAACACAGACACACACTGACACCCGTTAACACAGACACACACTGACACCCAGTTAGAAAGACATACAAAGATACCAAGTAACAAAGACATACACTGAAACCCAGTGAGACAGACACACACTGACACAAAGTAACAAAGACATGCACTGACACCAAGTAACAAAGACATACAATTACACAAAGTAACAAAGACACACACTTACACCAAGTAGCACAGACATACACTGACACCAAGTAACAAAGACATACACTGACACCAAGTAACAAAGATATACACTTACACCAAGTAACAAAGACAGACAAATACACCAAGTAACAAAGACATACACTGACACCCAATATTTTGACATACATTGACACCAAGTAACAAAGACATACACTGATACCCAGTAACACAGACACACACTTACACCAAGTAACAAAGACATGCACTGACTCCAAGTCACAAAGGCACACACTGACACCCTGTAACAAAGTCAGACACTGACACCAAGTCACAAATACATACTCTGATACCCAATAACACAGACACAGTCTTGCACCAAGTAACACAGACATACACTGACACCAAGTAACAAAGACATACACTGATACCCAGTAACACAGACACCCACTTACACCAAGTAACAAAGACAGACACTGATACCCAGTAACACAGACACACACTTACACTTAGTAACAAAGGCATCCACTGACACCAAGTAACAAAGACATACACTGACACCCAGTAACACAGAAACGCATGGACATCAAGTAACAAAGACGCACACTTACACCAAGTAACACAGACATACACTGACACCAAGTAACAAAGACATACAATGATACCCAGGAACACAGACACACACTTACACCAAGTAACACAGACACACACTTACACCAAGTAACAAAGACATCTTTTTTTTTCTTTCTTTTGGGCCTCCTTATCTCGAGAGACAATGGATACGCGCCTGGAGGTGGTCAGTGGTTTGTGAAGCAGCGCCTGGAGTGGCTATAAAGGCCAATTCTGGAGTGACAGGCTCTTCCACAGGTGCTGCAGATAAATTTGTTTGTTGGGGCTGTTGCACAGTTGGCTCTCCCCTTGCGCCTCTGTCTTTTTTCCTGCCAACTACTAAGTCTCTTCGACTCGCCACAATTTAGCCCTGTCTTTATGGCTGCCCGCCAGCTCTGGCGAATGCTGGCAACTGACTCCCACGACTGGTGATCAATGTCACACGATTTCATGTCGCGTTTGCAGACGTCTTTGGAACGGAGACATGGACGGCCGGTGGGTCTGATACCAGTGGCGAGCTCGCTGTACAATGTGTCTTTGGGGATCCTGCCATCTTCCATGCGGCTCACATGGCCAAGCCATCTCAAGCGCCGCTGACTCAGTAGTGTGTATAAGCTGGGGGTGTTGGCCGCTTCAAGGACTTCTGTGTTGGAGATATAGTCCTGCCACCTGATGCCAAGTATTCTCCGAAGGCAGCGAAGATGGAATGAATTGAGACGTCGCTCTTGGCTGGCATACGTTGTCCAGGCCTCGCTGCCGTAGAGCAAGGTACTGAGGACACAGGCCTGATACACTCGGACTTTTGTGTTCCGTGTCAGTGCGCCATTTTCCCACACTCTCTTGGCCAGTCTGGACATAGCAGTGGAAGCCTTACCCATGCGCTTGTTGATTTCTGCATCTAGAGACAGGTTACTGGTGATAGTTGAGCGTAGGTAGGTGAACTCTTGAACCACTTCCAGAGCGTGGTCGCCAATATTGATGGATGGAGCATTTCTGACATCCTGCCCATGATGTTCGTTTTCTTGAGGCTGATGGTTAGGCCAAATTAATTGCAGGCAGACGCAAACCTGTCGATGAGACTCTGCAGGCATTCTTCAGTGTGAGATGTTAAAGCAGCATCGTCAGCAAAGAGGAGTTCTCTGATGAGGACTTTCCGTACTTTGGACTTCGCTCTGAGACGGGCAAGGTTGAACAACCTGCCCCCTGATCTTGTGTGGAGGAAAATTCCTTCTTCAGAGGATTTGAACGCATGTGAAAGCAGCAGGGAGAAGAAAATCCCAAAAACACACACTTACACCAAGTAACAAAGACATACACTTACACCAAGTAACACAGACATACACTGACACCAAGTAACAATGACATACACTGATACCCAGTAACACAGACACACACTGACCCCCAGTAACAAAGACATACACTGACACCAAGTCACAAAGACATACACTGACACCCAGTAACAAAGACATACACTAACACCAACTCACAAAGACATACACTGATACACAGACACACACTTACACCAAGTAACACAGACATACACTGACACCAAGTAACAAAGACACACACTGACACCCAGTTACAAAGACATACACTGACACCAAGTCACAAAGACATACACTGATACCCAGTAACACAGAAACACACTGACACCAAGTAACAAAGACATGCACTGCTACCAAGTCACAAAGACATACACTGATAACCAGTAACACAGGCACACACTTACACCAAGTAACACAGAAATACACTGACACCAAGTAACAAAGACATGCACTGATGCCCAGTAACACAGACACACACTTACACCATGTAACACCGACACACACTTACACCAAGTATCAAAGACACACACTTACACCAAGTAACACAGACATACACTGACACCAAGTAACAAAGACATACAATTACACCAAGTAACAAAGACACGCACTTACACCAAGTAACACAGATATAAACTGGCACCAAGTAACAAAGACAGGCACTGACACCCAGTAACACAGACACACACGGACACCAAGTAACAAAGACACACACGTACACCAAGCAACACAGACACACAATTACACCAAGTAACAAAGTCAGACACTGATACCCAGTAACACAGACACACACTTACACCAAGTAACAAAGACATACACAGACACCCAGTAACAAAGACATACACGGACACCCAGTAACACAGACACACACTTACACCAATTAACACAGACACACACTGACACCCAGTAACACAGACACACACTTACACCAAGTAACACAGACATACACTGACACCAAGTAACTAAGACATACACTGATGCCCAGTAACACAGACACACACTTACACCAAGTAACACAGACATACACTGGCACCAAGTAACAAAGACATACACTGATACCCAGGAACACAGACACACACTTACACCAAGTAACAAAGACATACACTGACACCAAGTCACAAAGACATACACTGACACCCAGTAACAAAGACATACACTTAGACAAAGTATTTTGACATACACTGACACCAAGTAACAAAGACATACACTGATACCCAGTAACACAGACACACACTTACACCAAGTAACAAAGACATACACTGACACCAAGTCACAAAGACATACACTGACACCCAGTAACAAACACATACACTGACACCAAGTCACTCAGACATACACTGATACCCAGTAACACAGACACACACTTACACCAAGTAACAAAGACATACACTGACACCAAGTAACAAAGACAGACACTGACACCAAGTCACAAAGACATACACTTATACCCAGTAATACAGACACACACTTACACCAAGTAACAAAGACATACACTGACACCAAGTAACAAAGACATGCACTGACACCAAGTAACAAAGACATACACTTACACCAAGTAACAAAGACACACACTTACACCAAGTAACACAGACATACACTGACACCCAGTAACAAAGACATACACTGACACCAAGTCACAAAGACATACACTGATACCCAGTAACACAGGCACACACTGACACCCAGTAACAAAGACATACAATGATACCAAGTCACAAAGACATACACTGATAACCAGTAACACAGACACACACTGACACCAAGTAACAAAGACATGCACTGACACCAAGTAACAAAGACATACACTTCCACCAAGTAACAAAGACACACACTTACACCAAGTAACACAGACATACACTGACACCCAGTAACAAAGACATACACTGACACCAAGTCACAAAGACATACACTTACACCAAGTAACAAAGACACACACTTACACCAAGTAACACAGGCACACACTGACACCCAGTAACAAAGACATACAATGGTACCAAGTAACAAAGACATACACTTACACCAAGTAACAAAGACAGACAATGACACCAAGTAACAAAGACATACACTTAGACCAAGTATTTTGACATACACTGACACCAAGTAACAAAGACATACACTGATACCCAGGAACACAGACACACACTAACACCAAGTAACAAAGACATACACTGACACCAAGTCACAAAGACATACACTGACACCCAGTAACAAAGACATACACTGACACCAAGTCACAAAGACATACACTGATACCCAGTAACACAGACACACACTTACACCAAGTAACACAGACATACACTGACACCAAGTAACAAAGACAGACACTGACACCAAGTCACAAAGACATACACTGATACCCAGTAACACAGACACACACTTACAGCAAGTAACACAGACATACACTGACACCAAGTAACAAAGACAGACACTGATATCCAGTAACACAGACACACACTTACACCAAGTAACAAAGACATACACTGACACCCAGTAACAAAGACATACACTGACACCCAGTATCACAGACACACACGGACACCAAGTAACAAAGACACACACTTACACCAAGTAGCACAGACATACACTGACACCAGGTAACAAAGACATACAATGATTCCCAGGAACACAGACACACACTTACACCAAGTAACACAGACACACACTTACACCAAGAAACAAAGTCATACACTTACACCAAGTAACACAGACATTCACTGACACCAAGTAATAAAGATATACACTTACACCAAGTCAAAAAGACACACACTTACACCAAGTAACACAGACATACACTGACACCAAGTAACAAAGACATACACTGACACCAAGTAACAAAGACATAAACTTACACCAAGTAACAAAGGCATACACTGACACCAAGTAACAAAGACATACACTGATACCCAGTAACAGAGACACACACTTACACCAAGAAATAGAGACATACACTGACACCAAGTCACAAAGACACACACTGACACCCAGTAACACAGACACACACTTACACCAAGTAACAAAGGATTCCACTGACACCCAGTAACAAAGACATACACTGACACCCAGTAACACAGACACACACGGACATCAAGTAACAAAGACATACAATGATACCCAGGAACACAGACACACACTTTCACCAAGTAACACAGAGACACACTTACACAAAGTAACAAAGACATACACTTACACCAAGTAACACAGACATACACTGACATCAAGTAACAAAGACATACACTGATACCCAGTAACACAGACACACACTGACCCCCAGTAACACAGACATACACTGACACCAAGTCACAAAGACATACACTGACACCCAGTAACAAAGACATTCACTGACACCAAGTCACAAAGCCATACACTGATACACAGTAACACAGAAACATACTGACACCCAGTAACAAAGACATACACTTACACCAAGTAACAAAGAGACACACTTACACAAAGTAACACAGACATACACTGACACCCAGTAACAAAGACATACACTGACACCAAGTAACAAAGACATACACTTACACCAAGGAACAAAGACAGACAATGACACCAAGTAACAAAGACATACACTTAGACCAAGTATTTTGACATACACTGACACCAAGTAACAAAGACATACACTGATACCCAGTAACACAGACACACACTTACACCAAGTAACAAAGACATACACTGACACCAAGTCACAAAGACATACACTGACACCCAGTAACAAACACATACACTGACACCAAGTCACTAAGACATACACTGATACCCAGTAACACAGACACACACTTACACCAAGTAACACAGACATACACTGACACCAAGTAACAAAGACAGACACTGACACCAAGTCACAAAGACATACACTTATACCCAGTAATACAGACACACACTTACACCAAGTAACACAGACATACACTGACACCAAGTAACAAAGACATGCACTGACACCAAGTAACAAAGACATACACTTACACCAAGTAACAAAGACACACACTTACACCAAGTAACACAGACATACACTGACACCCAGTAACAAAGACATACACTGACACCAAGTCACAAAGACATACACTGATACCCAGTAACACAGGCACACACTGACACCCAGTAACAAAGACATACAATGATACCAAGTAACAAAGACATACACTTCCACCAAGTAACAAAGACACACACTTACACCAAGTAACACAGACATACACTGACACCCATTAACAAAGACATACACTGACACCAAGTCACAAAGACATACACTTACACCAAGTAACAAAGACACACACTTACACCAAGTAACACAGGCACACACTGACACCCAGTAACAAAGACATACAATGGTACCAAGTAACAAAGACATACACTTACACCAAGTAACAAAGACAGACAATGACACCAAGTAACAAAGACATACACTTAGACCAAGTATTTTGACATACACTGACACCAAGTAACAAAGACATACACTGATACCCAGGAACACAGACACACACTAACACCAAGTAACAAAGACATACACTGACACCAAGTCACAAAGACATACACTGACACCCAGTAACAAAGACATACACTGACACCAAGTCACAAAGACATACACTGATACCCAGTAACACATACACACACTTACACCAAGTAACACAGACATACACTGACACCAAGTAACAAAGACAGACACTGACACCAAGTCACAAAGACATACACTGATACCCAGTAACACAGACACACACTTACAGCAAGTAACACAGACATACACTGACACCAAGTAACAAAGACAGACACTGATATCCAGTAACACAGACACACACTTACACCAAGTAACAAAGACATACACTGACACCCAGTAACAAAGACATACACTGACACCCAGTATCACAGACACACACGGACACCAAGTAACAAAGACACACACTTACACCAAGTAGCACAGACATACACTGACACCAGGTAACAAAGACATACAATGATTCCCAGGAACACAGACACACACTTACACCAAGTAACACAGACACACACTTACACCAAGAAACAAAGTCATACACTTACACCAAGTAACACAGACATTCACTGACACCAAGTAATAAAGATATACACTTACACCAAGTCAAAAAGACACACACTTACACCAAGTAACACAGACATACACTGACACCAAGTAACAAAGACATACACTGACACCAAGTAACAAAGACATAAACTTACACCAAGTAACAAGGCATACACTGACACCAAGTAACAAAGACATACACTGATACCCAGTAACAGAGACACACACTTACACCAAGAAATAGAGACATACACTGACACCAAGTCACAAAGACACACACTGACACCCAGTAACACAGACACACACTTACACCAAGTAACAAAGGCATCCACTGACACCCAGTAACAAAGACATACACTGACACCCAGTAACACAGACACACACGGACATCAAGTAACAAAGACTTACAATGATACCCAGGAACACAGACACACACTTTCACCAAGTAACACAGAGACACACTTACACAAAGTAACAAAGACATACACTTACACCAAGTAACACAGACATACACTGACATCAAGTAACAAAGACATACACTGATACCCAGTAACACAGACACACACTGACCCCCAGTAACACAGACACACACTGACACCAAGTAACAAAGACATGCACTGACACCAAGTAACAAAGACATACACTTACACCAAGTATCAAAGACACACACTTACACCAAGTAACACAGACATACACTGACACCCGTAACAAAGACATACAGTGACACCAAGTAACAAAGACATACACTTACACCAAGTAACAAAGACAGACAATGACACCAAGTAACAAAGACATATACTTAGACCAAGTATTTTGACATACACTGACACCAAGTAACAAAGACATACACTGATACCCAGTAACACAGACACACACTTACACCAAGTAACAAAGACATACACTGACACCAAGTCACAAAGACATACACTGACACCCATTAACAAAGACATACACTGACACCAAGTCACAAAGACAGACACTGACACCAAGTCACAAAGACATACTCTGATACCCAGTAACACAGACACACACTTACACCAAGTAACACAGACATACACTGACACCAAGTAACAAAGGCAGACACTGATACCCAGTAACACAGACACACACTTACACCAAGTAACAAAGACACACACTTACACCAAGTAACACAGACATGCACTGACACCAGGTAACAAAGACATACAATGATACCCAGGAACACAGACACACACTGACACCCAGTAACAAAGATATACACTGATACCAAGTCACAAAGACATACACTGATACCCAGTAACACAGACACACACTGACACCAAGTAACAAAGACATGCACTGACACCAAGTAACAAAGACATACACTTACACCAAGTAACAAAGACACACATTTACACCAAGTAACACAGACATACACTGACACCCAGTAACAAAGACATACACTGACACTAAGTAACAAAGACATACACTTACACCAAGTAACAAAGACAGACAATGACACCAAGTCACAAAGACATACACTGATACACAGGAACACAGAAACATACTGACACCCAGTAACAAAGACATACACTGCTACCAAGTCACAAAGACATACACTTACACCAAGTAACAAAGACAGACAAATACACCAAGTAACAAAGACATACACTTACACCCAATATTTTGACATACATTGACACCAAGTAACAAAGACATACACTGATACCCAGTAACACAGACACACACTGACACAAAGTAACAAAGACATGCACTGACACCAAGTAACAAAGACATACAATTACACAAAGTAACAAAGACACACACTTACACCAAGTAGCACAGACATACACTGACACCAAGTAACAAAGACATACACTGACACCAAGTAACAAAGACATACACTTACACCAAGTAACAAAGACAGACAAATACACCAAGTAACAAAGACATACACTTACACCCAATATTTTGACATACATTGACACCAAGTAACAAAGACATACACTGATACCCAGTAACACAGACACACACTGACAACCTGTAACAAAGTCATACACTGACACCAAGTCACAAAGACATACTCTGATACCCAATAACACAGACACAGTCTTGCACCAAGTAACACAGACATATACTGACACCAAGTAACAAAGACATACACTGATACCCAGTAATACAGACACCCACTTACACCCTGTAACAAAGTCATACACTGACACCAAGTCACAAAGACATACTCTGATACCCAATAACACAGACACAGTCTTGCACCAAGTAACACAGACATACACTGACACCAAGTAACAAAGACATACACTGATACCCAGTAAGACAGACACCCACTTACACCAAGTAACAAAGACAGACACTGATACCCAGTAACACAGACACACACTTACACCAAGTAACAAAGGCATCCACTGACACCAAGTAACAAAGACATACACTGACACCCAGTAACACAGAGACACACGGACATCAAGTAACAAAGACACACACTTACACCAAGTAACACAGACATACACTGACACCAAGTAACAAAGACATACAATGATACCCAGGAACACAGACACACACTTACACCAAGTAACACAGACACACACTTACACCAAGTAACAAAGACATACACTTACACCAGGTAACAATGACATACACTGATACCCAGTAACACAGACACACACTGACCCCCAGTAACACAGACATACACTGACACCAAGTCACAAAGACATACACTGACACCCAGTAACAAAGACATACACTGACACCAACTCACAAAGAAATACACTGATACACAGACACACACTTACACCAAGTAACACAGACATACACTGACACCAAGTAACAAAGACACACACTGACACCCAGTTACAAAGACATACACTGACACCAAGTCACAAAGACATACACTGATACCCAGTAACACAAAAACACACTGACACCCAGTAACAAAGACATGCACTGCTACCAAGTCACAAAGACATACACTGATACCCAGTAACACAGGCACACACTGACACCCAGTAACAAAGACATACAATGATACCAAGTCACAAAGACATACACTGATAACCAGTAACACAGACACACACTGACACCCAGTATCAAAGACACACACGGACACCAAGTAACAAAGACACACACTTACACCAAGTAGCACAGACATACACTGACACCAGGTAACAAAGACATACAATGATTCCCAGGAACACAGACACACACTTACACCAAGTAACACAGACACACACTTACACCAAGTAACAAAGTCATACACTTACACCAAGTAACACAGACATACACTGACACCAAGTAATAAAGACATACACTTACACCAAGTCAAAAAGACACACACTTACACCAAGTAACACAGACATACACTGACACCAAGTAACAAAGACATACACTGACACCAAGTAACAAAGACATACACTTACACCAAGTAACAAAGGCATACACTGACACCAAGTAACAAAGACATACACTGATACCCAGTAACAGAGACACACACTTACACCAAGAAACAGAGACATACACTGACACCAAGTCACAAAGACACACACTGACACCCAGTAACACAGACACACACTTACACCAAGTAACAAAGGCATCCACTGACACCCAGTAACAAAGACATACACTGACACCCAGTAACACAGACACACACGGACATCAAGTAACAAAGACATACAATGATACCCAGGAACACAGACACACACTTACACCAAGTAACACAGAGACACACTTACACAAAGTAACAAAGACATACACTTACACCAAGTAACACAGACATACACTGACATCAAGTAACAAAGACATACACTGATACCCAGTAACACAGACACACACTGACCCCCAGTAACACAGACATACACTGACACCAAGTCACAAAGACATACACTGACACCCAGTAACAAAGACATTCACTGACACCAAGTCACAAAGACATACACTGATACACAGTAACACAGAAACATACTGACACCCAGTAACAAAGACATACACTGCTACCAAGTCACAAAGACATACACTGATACCCAGTAACAAAGACACACACTGACACACACTGACACCCAGTATCAAAGACATACACTGATACCAAGTCACAAAGACATACACTGATACCCAGTAACACAGACACACACTGACACCAAGTAACAAAGACATGCACTGATACCAAGTAACAAAGACATACACTTACACCAAGTATCAAAGACAAACACTTACACCAAGTAACACAGACATACACTGACACCCGTAACAAAGACATACAGTGACACCAAGTAACAAAGACATACACTTACACCAAGTAACAAAGACAGACAATGACACCAAGTAACAAAGACATATACTTAGACCAAGTATTTTGACATACACTGACACCAAGTAACAAAGACATACACTGATACCCAGTAACACAGACACACACTTACACAGAGTAACAAAGACATACACTGACACCAAGTCTCAAAGACATACACTGACACCCATTAACAAAGACATACACTGACACCAAGTCACAAAGACAGACACTGACACCAAGTCACAAAGACATACTCTGATACCCAGTAACACAGACACACACTTACACCAAGTAACACAGACATACACTGACACCAAGTAACAAAGGCAGACACTGATACCCAGTAACACAGACACACACTTACACCAAGTAACAAAGACATACACTGACACCAAGCAACAAAGACATACACTGATACCCAGTAACATAGAAACACACTTACACCATGTAACAAAGACATACACTGACACCAAGTAACAAAGACATGCACTTACACCAATTAACAAAGACATACACATACACCAAGTAAAAAAGACATACACTGATACCAAGTAACAAAGACATACACTGATACCCAGTAACACAGACACACACTTACACAAAGTACCAAAGACATACACTGTTACCCAGTTACACAGACATACACTGATACCCAGTAACACAGACACACTCTTACACCAAGTAACAAAGACATACACTGACACCAAGCAACAAAGACATACACTGATACCCAGTAACATAGAAACACACTTACACCATGTAACAAAGACATACACTGACACCAAGTAACGAAGACATACACTTACACCAAGTAACAGAGACATACACTGACACCAAGTAACAAAGGCATACACTTACACCAAATAACAAAGGCATGCATTTACACCAAGTAACAAAGACATGCACTGACACCAAGTAACAAAGACATACACTTACACCAAGTAACACAGACATACACTGACACCCAGTAACAAAGAAACACACTGACACCCTGTAACAAAGAAACACACTGACACCAAGTAACAAAGACACACACTTACATCAAATATACAAAGACAAACAGACTCCAAGTAACAAAGACATACACTGATACCCAGCCAGACAGATACACACTTACAACAAGTATCACAGACATACACAGACACCAAGGAACAAAGACATACACTGATACCCAGTAACACAGAAACACACTTACACCGTGTAACAAAGACATACACTGACACCAAGTAACAAAGACATACACTTACACCAAGTAACAGAGACATACACTGACACCAAGTAACAAAGACACACACTTACACCAAGTAACACAGACATACACTGACACCAAGTAACAAAGACATACACTGATAACCAGAAAGACAGACACACACTTACCCCAAGTAACAATGACAGACACTGATACCCAGTAACACAGACACACACTTACACCAAGTCACAAAGACATACACTGACACCCAGTAACAAGGACATACACTGACACCCAGTAGCAAAGACAAACAATGACACCAAGTAACAAAGGCCCACACTGACACCAAGTAACAATGACATACACTGATACCCAGTAACACAGACACACACTTACACCAAGTAACAAAGACATACACTTACACCAAGTACCAAAGACATACACTGACACCAAGTAACAAAGACATCCACTGACAACAAGTAACAAAGGCATACACTGACACCCAGTAACAAAGACACACACGGACACCAAGTAACAAAGACATACACTGACACCCAGTAACAAAAACAAACACTGATACCCAGTAACAAAGACATACACTGACATCAGGTAACAAAGACATTCACTGATCCCCAGTAACACAGACACACACTTACACCAAGTAACAAAGACATACACTGACACCAAGTAACAAAGACACACACTGACACCAAGTAACAAAGACATACACAGACACCAAGTAACGAAGACATACACTGATACCCAGTAACACAGACACACACTTACACCAAGTAACAAAGTCATACACTGATACCCTGTGACACAGACACACACTTACACCAAGTAACAATGACATACACTGACATCAAGTAACAAAGACATACACTTACACCAAGTCACAAAGACACACACTTACACCAAGTAACAAAGACACACACTGACACCAAGTTAGAAAGACATACACTTACAACAAGTAACACAGACATACACTAACACCAAGTAACACAGACATACACTGACACCAAGTAACAAATACATACACTGACACCAAGTAACAAAGACACAAACTTACACCAAGTAACAAAGACATACACTGATACCCAGTAACAAAGACACACACTTACACCAAGTAACAAAGACAGACACTGATACCCAGTAACAGAGGCACACGCTTACACCAAGTCACAAAGACATACACTGACACCCAGTAACAAAGACATACACTGACACCCAGTAACAAAGACACACACTGACACCAAGTAACAAAGACATCCACTGACACAAATTAACAAAGACATACACTGATACCCAATAACAAAGACACACACTTACACCAAGTAACAAATACATACACTGACACCAAGTAACAAAGACATACACTTACACCAAGTAACAAAGACATACACTGATACCCGGTAACACAGACACAAACTTACACCAAGTATCACAGACATACAGAGACACCAACTAACAAAGACATACACTGATACCCAGTAACAGAGACAAAGAAGTGCACCAAGTAACAAAGACATACACCGACACCAAGTAACAAATACATACACTTACACCAAATAATACAGACATACACTGACACCTAGTAACAAAGATATGCACTTGCACCAACTAACAAAGACACACACTTACACCAAGTTACACAGACATACACTGACACCAAGTAACAAAGACATGCACTTACACCAAGTAAGAAAGACACACACTTACACCAAGTAACACAGACCTACACTGACACCAAGTAACAAATACATACACTGATACCCAGCAACACAGACACACACTTATACCAAGCAACAAAGACAGACACTGATACCCAGTAACAAAGACACAAACTTACACCAAGTAACAAAGACATACACTGATACCAAGCAACACTGGCACACACTGACACCATGTAACAAAGATATACACTTACACCAAGTAACAAAGACATACACATACACCCAGTGACAAAGACATACACTGACACCCAGTAACAAAGACATGGGAAATCATTCCATGCGCCTACTTCACCACTCTATCTACCGATCTATCTACACCATCAGCGACCTGCAACGTCTCTCACCTCTTCTAATCCTCTCAATATCCTCACGTTTATTATATATTTTCTTGCTTTATTTGCCCTCCCCAAATGCATTACCTCACACTTATCTGGGTTTAATTCCATATGCCACTTTTCTGCCCACTCAACCAAACCACTGATATCTTTCAGGAGTCTATGACTATCCTCTCCACTATCGACTCCCAATTCTTGTGCCATCGGCAAATTTCCCAATCATTTAATTCCAAATCATTAATATATACCGCAAACAGCAAAGGTCCCAACACTGAGCCCTGTGGAATGCCACTGCAATCAGCTTTCCATTATCAACAACAACCGTCAAAGTCTAGCCTTTGTTTCCTATCTCTGAGCCATTTATGGATCCAACGTGCGGTATTCTCCTGAATCCCGTAGGCGTTCATTTCACTGATCAGTGTGCCATGTGAGACCTTGTCAAATTTCTTACAAAAATCAATGCGATGCTTGTTGTAGAATATGGAATTTATTTTTGATTTGTTTTGCAATGCTTGTACGTTTTAAACTCTAAGCTTTATTTAATGAAAGAAAAAGAAGGACATCTCTTAATTAATGGCAAGGGCTAGCCTTCCCTATCTGTGATCGCTGACCCTGCCGCAATCATTGGAGATCCGGGTGTCCAGCGATGGTTATGGTTCCAGATCAGGTGTAGGACACGCAATGCACCCTGAATGTCAACGGAACACCATCATACTTAAGAGGCATCTGAGTCTCCAGCCATTGACCTGGTCCAAGTCCTGGTGTAGTACTGACTGTGGCCCCGCTCCCTCAGTGACTGACCACACTACTTGTCTGGGGATCCAGCGATGGGTCTGGTCCCTGGCTTGGTGTAGTACAAGAAATAGGGCCTGCTTCCTGTCTTTCCCGCCATCCCCGCCACCCTTACCTGGTACTGGGTCTCCAGACAAATGGATGCTCCCAGACCTGGTGTAGTACCGGCAGCGGCCGCCTATCCCAGATTGGCTCTGGTAATCACAATGCAAAGTCATAGTAACTGCGGCTCCAGTGATGGCCTGGTCCCAGGCCTGGTTCAGTAACATCAGTAATGCCGTTCAGTGACTGGCCCCAGCGAACCCGCCATGCTTAGCTGAGGTCCAGGTCTGCAGCAATGTTCCTGCCTCCAGGCCTGGTGTCGAATCAGTAATGGGTCCCACTCCCACACTGATCCAGGTGACACGCCACACCTGCTGTTTGGGACTCCAGTGATAGACCTGGTTCTGAGGGCTGATGTAGCATCGTCAGTGGCTGCTGCTCGGCGGTTGCTTTTTGGCATCCCTACAACATTTATCGGGGATTCATATGCCCAGAAATGGTCTTGGTTCCAGGCCTGCTGCAGTAATGGCAATGGCTCCAACGCCGAACAGGCCCCAGTGACACCACCACACTTATCAATGGTCTGGTTCTGCAGCTATAGTCCTGGTCCCAGGCTTGGTTTAGTGCCTGCAGTGGTCCCAATCCCAATTCTGAAGAAGTGTCCCTAACCTGAAACGTTAACTCTTCTTCTCTCTGCACAGATGCTGCCAGACCAGCATTTCTTGCTTTTATGCCCTAAACCCTGTATAGCCCTGGAGATGCTGCGGTACTCAACCGAAGTCTGTCGCTCCTTTTCTGGATTTTCTCCTAGGGCTGGTCCAATATGGCCAGTGGCCTCCGATTCCTGACTGTCGCTGCTGATCCTGTGTCACTTAACTGAAGTCGAGATTCCAGCTATAGTCCTGGTAACGGGCCTCGTCTGGTGCCAACAGTGGTTCCCCTGCACCCTGATGGTTCCCGGCCCCCTTTCTTCACTTACCTGGGTTCCGTGTCTCCAGAAATGCTCTTGGCCTCAATCCTGGTTTAGTGATGGCAGTACCCACCCCCTACTGTTCCCAGCAAATCTGTCTCACTTTTCTACGGTCCATGGCTCCAGCGATGTATCAAATTCCAGGTCTGGTGTCGTCTCGAACATTCGGCCATTCCCTGTCTGGCTCCGGTGACTTTGCCATATTTACCTGGAGTTCAGGTCACCACGATGGTCCTGTTCTCAAGTTCAGTACCGGTAGTGGTCCTGGCCTCCAGCGACTGTCCTGCTCCTAGGCCTAGTGCTCTAATGGTAGAATTGCCTGTACCCTGACTGACCCTGGTGACCGCATCACATTATCCGTGGCCTGAACTTCAGCAGTAATCTTTATCCCAGTACCAAAAATGGCCCCAACTCACTCACAGGCCCCAGTGACTCTGCTACTCTCACCTGTTCCCATGTTTGGTGTAGTATAGTTAGTGACGCCGCTACCTGATGGGTCGCAGTGGTGCTGACACATTTATCTGTAGTCTGGTCTCCAGGGATAGTTGTCATCACAGGCCTGCTGTAGTGCCAGCAGCTCCACTGCTTCCAGTGGCATTGCCAATAGTACTGAGCTATTGGTCCTGTGACTGTTTAAGTCGTTTAAGCAGGCGGGATCTCCTTGATTAAATAGATCGGGACCAGGCACCGGGCAGTTAATTGCCCTAGTGCCGTTCAACTGAGTTGTGGGATTGTCCAAAAGACCGCGGTGGGGTTTCGTTCACCTTTTTGTCCTGTTATTTGGACCCTCGTTGGCTCCACTAAATTCAGCGGCTGTCTCAAACAGAAAGCTCTGTCAAAGGTATAGTAATTGAGTGCATCACTGAGTGTGTAACAAATCTACAAATGTCACCCATACTTCTTCAAGCTGCTGCTGTTATTTCCAAACTGTGTTACGTTTATCTTCTTTGTAGCTAACTTAGTGATAATTAGGATTATTTGTTTCATTGAATTTGCAGTGGACTCATTTCCAATTATTGTTTTGAAATCATTGAATTCAGTGCTGCTTGTCACAGGCAAGGGAATCCCTCAGTCAATCCAGCACTGAACGTTCTATCCAAGACCAAAGTGCAGAGGATGCTGGAAAGCTGAAATAAAAACAGAAAGTGCTGGAGATGCTCAGCACGTCCGGTAGCATCTGTGGAGGGAGAAACAGACTTAATCGTTTAGGTCGCTGACCCTTTGTCAGGACTGCGAGTTCTTTGAGATGGAACAATTTTCAACCCAAGCAGGGAAAAGGCCAAATGAGCAGGATTCTGATTAGCGACGAGTTCAACAATTTCAGCATCATCCTTTTGTCTTTTAATCTCTCCTTCCTTCCAACTTGTCACAGACCTTCTAAGTTTTTCCTTCAATGTCAATCATGTGTAGGATTGCCGGACACAGTAACACATTTGAAAATCTCAGTCAGTCCTCAATCAAGCTGGTAACTTTGCTCCCAGCCTGATAAATAATGCGTCTGTTTATTTCCCTTCCTCACAGTTAACTTGGTGACGATTGTCATCCTGTCTCGAGGCAAGTGCGGTCTTTCCAAATGTGTCACTCACTATCTGGTGGCCATGGCAGCAGCGGATCTACTGGTCATTATATTCGACCTGATACTGAGGCACATTCCCGTTGTTTACAATGAACAGTTTTATTTCCGGGATTCCATCCACGTTTGCAATATCCATGCCATCCTGCTTTATGCAGCCACAGACTGTTCTGTCTGGTTCACCGTCACTTTCACCTTTGATCGATTTGTGGCCATTTGCTGCCAGAAGTTGAAAATAAAATATTGCACCGGGAAAACGGCAGCTGTGGTTCTGGGAACAGTGACTGTGCTGAGCTGTTTAAAGAACATTTTCTGTTTTTTTATGTTAACAGGTCAGTATATGATGTACAACCAACCCTGGTTTTGTGATATAACAGATGATGCTCTCTTCTCTCTGGTCTGGGCAGCAATCGAGTTCCTCCATAACATTCTAACCCCGTGGGTCCCATTTGTGGTGATTCTGCTGCTAAATATTCTCACCATCAGACATGTTTTGGTGAGCAGCAGAGGGCGCAGGAGACTCCGGGCTCACAGCAGTGCCGAGAGCCAGAGAGACCCAGAGATGGAGAGCCGACAGAAATCTATCATTTTACTGTTAGTTATCTCAGCCAATTTTGTACTTTTATGGGCAATGTTAATGGTGGTTTTGATATGCACCAGAATACATTATATGAACTTTCGTGCTGGGTCTGTGACTCCACTTCCTGGTTCTGTGCGGGAAATGGCCTTCATGCTGCAGCTCCTGAGCTGCTGCACAAACACTGTGATTTATGCCGTGACCCAGACTCAGTTCAGAGAGCAGTTGAAGAAAATGCTGCAATATCCCTTTACACGAATTGCTAAGTTCATTCAATGATAAGAGGGACTGTAATCACTGACCGTTTCTGAGAGATTCTCGTTTTATTTCACTTTTTCAAACAGCCGGGGGTTGGGTCTGTCACTATAATTGCAGAGCGGGTCGGACTTGCCGCAGTGGTGTCACAGCAAGGGCAGGCTCTGTTCACAAGGTGACGGGGTATTTGGGCAGGGCCTGTTTCACAAGTGGAAGGGGTAGTTGGCCGGGGATTGTTGCTCCCGCTAATGGGGTAGTTTGCTCGGGCCCCTTCCACATGCTGACGGGGTAGTTGGTGGATATTGTTTTGTATGCTGACAGGGGCGTGGAGTGGGGCGGTTTGCTATAGGAAAAGAGCGAGTGCAGGACTAGTCATTATTTGGTGACATTGCAGGGAAGGGTTCTCTTTCCCAAGGTGATCGGGTCATGACCGCGGAACATGTTCTCCAAAGTGATGCGGGAATGGGCTCGGGGATGTTCCACATGGTGACGGGGCGTGGGGGTGGGATATGTTCCACTTGGTGATGGGGCTTTGTTGCAGGTTCATTTTCCCCTGTTAACGGGTGAGTGGGGGCGAGTCCTGTTACCTTGGTGACCAGGAGTGGAGCAGGGACTGTTCCCAATGGTGAAGGCAGAAGGGACAGGGTCTGAGGTCCCCAGCACCGCCCACCGTGCTCATGCACTGGAGCAGAGGGACTGCGCGAGGGGATCGCGTCAGGAGCGGCCCCACCTACCAGCTGTCTCCATAGCAACGAGGATAAAAAAACAACTGAAATAGAAAATATAGTGGGAATCTTCAGCTTGAATTCTTCATCATCATCTCGAACACATTAGAACACTTTATAATTCTTTGTCACACTTTGCAATTCTTTGTAACGCATTCTGACATGCTCTAATCCATTGTAACATTTTGTCAGCCTTTATAATCTTCTACTATCCTTTAAAATTCTTTTTAATCCTTTATAGCCGTTCAGACACTTCATAACACACTGTAACCCTTTATGGCACTCTATAATCCTTCCTAAATAGTTATAGCACAGTTTAACACTTTTTAATGGCTACAGCCTTTATACAGCATGGTAAAACTTCAGAATCTTTCGAAACTTTTCTAATCTTTCAAATTGTTTATAATCCCTCAGAATCCTTCAAAAATCTTAAGCTTCCTTTATAATCCTTTCTCATACTTTTTAATCCTTTGTAACCCTTAATATCCTTCATAACAATTGATGGTAATTTACTCATCTTTGCAGCCCTTTAGCCTCTATTGAATGTTGCTGGAGGGCGCAAGGTGTAAAGAAGGGAGTTTGGTAAGTGAGTAGATTTTAAGGCTTAAAATCTTTAAAGTCTAGTTTTAATTGTGTTTACATTTGGCAATTAATTGAAATTACTGTTTAAGTTAAGAGGCAAGTGAGGTTTCTTACAATTTTAACCAGGGATGTGCAAGCTCTCTAAGAGAAGCTGTAGCTAGTTAATTAGGTAGCTAGCTTAAACTGCTTTCTGAGCTCCAGCAAAGCTGACAGATCATTGTTTTCAGAGAGTCTAAATTCACTGGAGTCTCAGAGTTGCGTGTTTGCATTGATTGCTGCTGGAGGGCACAGAGTGTGAAAAAGGCAGTTTGTTAAGTGATGGAGTTCGGTGAGAAGGGAAACTACAAATTAATTAAAAGAAAATAAATGTTATCATATTAACACTAAAGATGGCAAGACAGGTGATATGTCACAGCTGCAGTGTGTGGGAGCTTCTGGGTGCCACGGAAATCCACGGCAACTACATCTGTAGTAAGTGTCTGCTGCGTGAGGTGCTATGCTCATATCCTTCAGCGGGCGGCCGAGCTGCAGAGTCTACGATGCATCAGTGAAGGGAAAAGTTACCTAGACACTTTGTTCCAGAAGGCAGTCCCTATAGATGGGGTCACCTGTTTTGGTCACTGATCAAGGAGAGTGTGACTGCAAGTCAGACAGGGAAGGGGGTCAAGAAGGTAGCAATGCTAGATCCTCGGCCCTTGCAATTGGCAAACAAGTTTGAGGTTCTTGCAGCGAGGGCTGTAGTTTGGATTGGCTGACTGACCGTGGCACCATGGTACATTAAACCGTTCAAGTGGCGGGAGCAAAATCGAATGCAGTTGTAGAGGGGACAGTATAGTGAGGGGGTGGACATTGTTCTCTGCAGCAAAGATGGAGAGTTCAGAAAGCTGTGTTGCCTTCTGGTGTCGGGGTTCTGCACTCTTCTCAGGGCTGGAGAGTAACTTACAGTGGGAGGGGGAGGATCCACTGATCGTGGTCCATGCAGGTACTAACAAAATAAGGAGGACAAGGAAAGAGCTTCTGCTTAGTCAGTATGAGGAGCCAAGCAACAAATTATGAAACAGAACCACAAATGTACTAATGTCAGGCTTATTACCTGCGCCATGTGCAAACAAATTTAGGTCAAATGAGATCAGAGAAATGGAGGTGTGGCTCAAAGACTGTTGGCGAAGTGGATTCCTATCCATGGACTTTGACACCAGAACGGGGGAAAGAGGGGGCTGTATCGACAGTCTGCGCCTGAACCATGCTGGGCCCATAGCTCTAGCGAATCGCATAACTAGGAAAGTAGAGAAGGTTGCAAACTAAAGAGTTGAGGCAAGGAATTATGTGCTCAATCAAAGAGTAGAGACAAGGCAAGAGAGAAAGGGATGAATATGGAAAAGATAAACAGACTGTGACAGGATTGGACAGTAATGACAAATCTAAGCGTAAATCGGCAGACAAGGCTAGAGTTTACAAAAATAATAACAGGACAAAACTAAAGGTTGCGTATCTGAATGCACGTAGCATTTGAAAACAAAACAGATGAACTGATATCGCAAATAGAATTAACTAAACAATCTGATAACCATGATGGAGACATGGGTGCAGGATGACATAGCCTGGAATCTGAATATTGAAGGGGACATGACATTTAGGAAGAACAGGAAGTTAGGAAAATGTGGAAGGATAGCTCTGTTAATTAATGTTGGTATTAGCACATGTGATATGAATGACCTATGCTCAGGAAACTAGGATGTAGTCGCAGTTTAGGTGGAAATGAGAAACGGTAAAGGCAAAACGTCACCAGTGGGAGAGTTGAACAGCTCCCCGAACAGTAACTCCAATGTAGGACGGCCTATAAAGAAATAAATATTCGGTGCTTGTCAGAAAGGTATGGCGATATTTAAGGGCAGAAATTAATCTACATATAGATTGGAAAAGAAATCAGGTGGGCAAAGGTATCCAAGACGAGAAGTTCATCGAATGTCTTCAGGATAGTTTCTTACAACAGCACGTTCTGGAGCCAACCAGAGAGCAGGCTATACTAGACCTGGTATTGTGCAACAAGATAGGATTAATTAATGAGATCATCGTGGATTGCCCACGAGGCAGCAGCGAGCATAATATGATTGATTTTTACACTCAGCGTGACGGAGAGAAGAGTGGGTCTAAGACAAATATTTGAAACTTAAATAAGAACAATTATGAGGGCATGGAAACAGAGCTAGCAAAGGTGAAGTAGCAAAACAGATTAGGTGCAAGTCAAGGGCGATGCAGTTGCAGAGTTGCAGTTGCAGAACTTTAAGGTGGTATTTCAGAATATACAGAATAGATACACTCCAACAAGAAAAAAACAAATTCCAAGGGGAGGACCCACCATCAGTAGTTAACAAAAACCGTTAAAGATAGTATCAAACTGAAAGGAAAAAAAAAACATATAATTGTGCAAAGTTGGGTAACAGGTCAGAAGATTGGACAGAATATAAAAAGCAGCAAAGAACGACTAAAATTAATAAAGAGGGGAAAATAGAGCACAAGAGAAAGCTGACAAGAAATATTAAGACAGATAGAAAACGTTTCTGTTTAAAAAAAAAAGATTCAACCAAAAGATCATTGGTCTTATGGAAAGTGTTTATAGGGAAACAATAAGGGAAAATAAGGAGATGGCAGATGAATTGAACAGATACTTTGCATTGGTCTTTACAATAAAAGATACAAGCAGCATCCCAGAAATAGCTGTAAATCAGGAAATGGAAAGGAAGGAAGAACGTGAGAAAATTACAATCACCAGGAGAGTGGTGCAGAACAAATTGTTGGAGTTGCGGAATGACAAGTCCTCGGGTCCTGATGGACTTCATCCTCGGGTCTTTAAAAGAAGTGGCTCGTGGATAATTGATGCGTTGATTTTCATTTCGCCAAATTCCCTACATTCGGGGAAGATTATATTAGACTGTAAAATATCCAACGTAACTCATTTATTCGGAAAAGGAGGGAGACAGAAAACAGGAAACTATAAGTCAATTAGCTTATCATCTGTCATAGGGAAGATGTTATACATTATTCTTAAAGACGTTATAGAGGGCACTAAGAAAAATTCAAGGGAATCAGGCACCGTCAACATAGTTTGCTGAAAAGGGAATCATGTTTAACCAATTTATTGGAGTTCTTTGAAGAAGTAGCACGTGCTGTGGATAAAGATGGACCTGTGGTTGCACCGTACTTAGATTTGCAGAAGGCATTTGATAAGGTGGCACATCATAGGTTTCCGTGGAATTTAAAAATTCATAGAGTAGGGGGTAACATTATGGCATGGATAGAAGATTGGTAAGCTAACAGGAAACAGAGAGTAGAATAAAATTGCCATTTTCTTGTTGGCAAGATGGAACGAATGGCGTGCCAAAGGGATCAGTGCTGGGACATCAACGTTTCACAATTTATATAAATGACTTGGATCAAGGGACCGATGATATGTTTTCTGAATTTACTGGTGGCACAAAGATAGGTAGGAAAATAAGCTGCAAAGAGGACATCAGGAGGCTACAAAGCGAAATGGATAGGTTAAACGAGTGGTCAAATATCCAACAAATGGAGTTAACGAGAAAAAATGTGAAATCGTCCATTTTGGCAGATTAAATAAAAAAATAATCATTTATCTAAATGGTGAGAAATTGCAAAGTGCTCTGGGTGGCCTCGTGCATGAATCACAAAAGATTAGTATGCAGGTACAGCAATTAATAAGGAAAGCTAAAAGACTTTTATCATTTATTGCGAGGGAACTGCATACAGAAGTAAGAATGCTATGCGTCAGCTTTCCAGGGCATTGGTGCGACCACATCTGGATTGTTCTGCACAGTATTGGTCTCCTTATTTAAGGAAGGGCGTAAACGCATTGTAAGCAGACGACAGAAGGTTTTCATGACTTATACCTGGAATGGGCGAGTTGTCTAATGAAGAATGGTTGGACAGATAGGTTTGTATCGGCCGGATTTAAGAAAAATAAGTGGCGACTTGATTTAAACATAAACGATTCTGAGGGATCTTGACAGTGTGGAAATGAAGCTTCCACTTGTGGGAGAATCTAGAACACGAATCACTGTTGAAAATAAGGAATCGCCCATTTATTACACAGATGAGGGGATTTTATTTTCTCACAAAAGGTTGTGAGTCTTTGGAACTCTCCTCCCCAAAAGGCGGTTGAAGCAGAGTCTTTGAATATTCTTTAAGGTGGAGGTTGATAGATTCTTGATAAGCAAGAGGGCAAAATATTATTCAGGGTAGGTGGGAATGTGGAGTTGAGATACAAATCGATCATCCATGGTCTTATTGAATGGTGCAGCTGGCTTTAGGGGCCGAATGGCCCACTCCTGCTATGCCACTAACAAGTGGTTCCAGAACAGCTGGCAGCTACATTTCAATGTGGAAAACTGTCCAAGTATGCCCTCTCCACAAAAAGGAGGAACAATTGAACCCACTTAATTACGACCACATCAGTGTGCTGTCGGTCATCAGCAAAGTGATGGAATAAACATAGAAACATAGAAAAATAGGAGCAGGAGTAGGCCATTCGGCCCTTCGAGCCTGCTCCACCATACAATACGATCATGGCCGATCATCCAAACTTAGTAACTTGTTCCCGCTATCTCCCCGTATTCCTCGATCCCATTAGACCGAAGGACTATGTCTAACTCTTTCTTGAATATATTTAATGATTTTCCCCCACCTGCTTTCCATTTGTAGAGGATTCTACGGGTTCACCATTCTCTGGGTGAAGAAATCTCTCCTCATCTCAGAACTAAATGGATTACCCCTTATCCTTAGACTATGACCCCTGGTCCTGGACTCCCCCGCCATCGGGCACATCCTTCCTGCATCTAGACAGCCCAGTCCTGTTAGACGTTTGCAGGTTTCTATGCGATCCCCTCTCATTCTTCTAAACTCGAGCAAACACAAGACTAATCGACCCAAGCTCTCTTCATAAGTCATTCCTGCCATCCCAGGAATCAGTCTGGTGAACCTTCGCTGCACGCCCTCCATAGCAAGAATACCCTTGCTCAGCGAAGGAGACTAAATCTGCGCACAATACTAAAGAAGTGGTCTCACCAAGGCCTTGTGTAATTGCAGCAAGACATCCTTGCTCCTGTACTCGAATCTTCTCGCTCTGAAGGCCAACATACCATTTGCCATTTTTTACTGCCTCCTGCACTTGCATGCTTACGTTCAGCGACTGGAACTAAGGCTGCCCCTCAAACTAAGGCAGCCCCTCAAACTAAGGCAGCCCCTCAAACTAAGGCAACACATCAAAATAATGCAACACATCAAAATAATGCAACACCTCAAACGAAGGCAACACCTCAAACTAAGGCAACACCTCAAACTAAGGAAACACCTCAAACTTAGGCAACAGTCAAACTAAGGCAACACCTCAAACTAAGGCAACAGTCAAACTAAGGGAACCGTCAAACGAATGCAACACCTCAAACTAATGCAACACCTCAAACTAAGGCAAAACCTCAAACCAAGGCAAAACCTCAAAGTAAGGCAACCCTCAAACAAAGGCAAACCTCAAACTAAGGCAACCCTCAATCAAAGGAAACCCTCAATCAAAGGAAACCCTCAATCAAAGGCAACCCTCAAATAAAGGCAACACCTCAAACTAAGGCAACACCTCAAACTAAGATATCACCTCAAACTAAGGCAGCCGTCAGATAAAGGCAACACCTCAAATTAAGGCAGCACATCAAACTAAGGCAACACATCAAACTGAGGCAACACATCAAACTAAGGCAACACATCAAACTAAGGTAACAGCGCAAACTAATGCCATACCTCAAACTAATGCAATACCTCAAACTAATGCAACACCTCAAACTAAGGCAACACCTCAAACGAAGGCAACACCGCAAACTAAGGCAACACCTTAAAAAAGGCCAACACCTCAAACAAAGGCTCCCATCAAACTAAGCAATATCTCAAACTAAGGCAACACCGAAAACTAATGCAACACCTCAAACAAAGACTACAATCAAACTAAGCAATATCTCAAACAAAGGCAACCCTCAATCTAAGGCAAACCTCAGACTGAGGCAGCAGTCAATACAAGGCAACTCTCAATTTAAGACAACCCTCAAACTAATGCAACACCTGAAACTAAGGCAACCCATAAACGAAGGCAATTCCTCAAACTAAAGCAATTCCTCAAACTAAGGCAACCCTCAAACTAAGGCAACCCTCAAACTAATGCAACCCTCAAACGAACGCAACCCTCAAACTAAGGCAACCCTCAAACTAAGGCAACGCTCAAACTAAGGCAACGCTCAAACGAAGGCAACCCTCAACGAAGGCAACACCTCAAACGAAGGCAACACCTCAAACTCAGGCAACACCTCAAACTAAGGCAACACCTCAAACTAAGGCAACACATCAAACTGAGGCAACACCTCAAACTAAGGCAACCGTCAAACAAATGCAACACCTCAAACGAAGGCAACACCTCAAACGAAGGCAACACCTCAAACTAAGGCAACACCTCAAACTAATGCAACACCTGAAACTCAGGCAACCCATAAACGAAGGCAATTCCTCAAACTAAGGCAATTCCTCAAACTAAGGCAACCCTCAAACAAGGGCAACCCTCAAACTAATGCAAGCCTCAAACTAAGGCAACCCTCAAACTAAGGCAACGCTCAAACTAAGGCAACGCTCAAACTAAGGCAACCCTCAACAAAGGCAACCCCTCAAACAAAGGCAACCCCTCAAACAAAGGCAACCCTCAAACTAAGGGAATCCTCAAACTGAGGCAACACCTCAAACTAAGGCAACAGCTCAAACTAAGGCAACACCTCAAACTAATGCAACACCTCAAACTAATGCAATACCTCAAACTCAGGCAAAACCTCAAACTAAGGCAAAACCTCAAACTCGGGCAACACCTCAAACTAAGGCAAAACCTCAAACTAAGGCAAAACCTCAAACTAAGGCAACCCTCAAACTAAGGCAACCCTCAAACTAAGGCAACCCTCAATTAAAGGAAACCCTCAATCAAAGGCAAACCTCAAACAAAGGCAACACATCAAATTAAGGCAACACATCAAACTAAGGCAACACATCAAACTAAGGCAACACATCAAACTAAGGCAACACATCAAACTAAGGCAACCCTCCAACTAATGCCATACCTCAAACTAATGCAATACCTCAAACTAATGCAAGACCTCAAACTAAGGCAACACCTCAAACTAAGGCAATACCGCAAACGAAGGCAACACCTCAAAATAGGCCAACACCTCAAACAAAGGCTCCCATCAAACTAAGCAATATCTCAAACTAAGGCAACACCTAAAACTAATGCAACACCTCAAACAAAGGCTACCATCAAACTAAGCAATGTCTGAAACTAAGGCAATCCTCAATCTAAGGCAAACCTCAGACTGAGGCAGAAGTCAATACAAGGCAACTCTCAATTTAAGACAACCCTCAAACGAATGCAACACCTGAAACTAAGGCAACCCGTAAACGAAGGCAATTCATCAAACTAAAGCAATTCCTCAAACTAGGGCAACCCTCAAACTAACGCAACCCTCAAACTAACGCAACCGTCAAACTAACGCAACCCTCAAACAAAGGCAACCCTTCAACAAAGGCAGCACCTCAAACGAAGGCAACACCACAAACGAAGGCAACACCTCAAACTAAGGCAACACCTCAAACTGAGGCAACAGTCAAACTATGGCAACACCTCAAACTAAGGCAACACCTCAAACTGAGGCAACAGTCAAACTAAGGCAACACCTCAAACTGAGGCAACAGTCAAACTAAGGCAACACCTCAAACTAAGGCAACACCTCAAACGAAGGCAACACCTCAAACTCAGGCAACACCTCAAACTAAGGCAACACCTCAAACTAAGGCAACACATCAAACTAAGGCAACACATCAAACTAAGGCAACCCTCAACAACTCAGGCAACACCTCAAACTAAGGGAACGCTCAAACTAAGGCAACGCTCAAACTAAGGCAACGCTCAAACAAAGGCAACCCTCAACAAAGGCAGCACCTCAAACAAAGGCAACACCTCAAACTTAGGCAACACCTCAAACTGAGGCAACAGTCAAATAAGGCAACAGCTCAAACTAAGGCAACACCTCAAATGAAGGCAACACCTCAAACGAAGGCAACACCTCAAACTAAGGCAACACCTCAAACTAAGGCAACACATCAAACTAAGGCAACACCTCAAACTAAGGCAACCGTCAAACAAATGCAACACCTCAAACGAAGGCAACACCTCAAACTAAGGAAACACCTCAAACTAAGGAAACACCTCAAACTGAGGCAACACCTCAAACTAAGGCAACACCTCAAACTAAGGCAGCCGTCAAATAAAGGCAACACCTCAAATTAAGGCAACACATCAAACTAAGGCAACACATCAAACTAAGGCAACACATCAAACTAAGGCAACACATCAAACGAAGGTAAGACATCAAACTAAGGCAACACATCAAACTAAGTCAACCCTCCAACTAATGCCATACCTCAAACTAATGCAGTACCTCAAACTAATGCAACACCTCAAACTAAGGCAACACCTCAAACTAAGGCAACACCTCAAACTAAGGCAACACCTCAAAATAGGCCAACACCTCAAACAAAGGCTCCCATCAAACTAAGCAATATCTCAAACTAAGGCAATCCTCAATCTAAGGCAAACCTCAGACTGAGGCAGCAGTCAATACAAGGCAACTCTCAATTTAAGACAACCCTCAAACGAATGCAACACCTGAAACTAAGGCAACCCATAAACGAAGGCAATTCCTCAAACTAAGGCAATTCCTCAAACTAAGGCAACCCTCAAACTAAGGCAACCCTCAAACTAATGCAACCCTCAAACTAACGCAACCCTCAAACTAAGGCAACCCTCAAACTAAAGCAACGCTCAAACTAAGGCAACCCTCAAACTAAGGCAACGCTCAAACTAAGGCAACCCTCAACAAAGGCAACCCCTCAAACAAAGGCAACCCCTCAAACAAAGGCAACCCCTCAAACAAAGGCAACCCTCAAACTAAGGGAACCCTCAAACTAAGGGAACCCTCAAATTAAGGCAGCCCAAAGACTAAGGCAACGCCTCAAACGTAGGCAACGCCTCAAACTGAGGCAGCGCCTCAATCTAAGGCAACGCCTCAAAGTAAGGCAACACCTCAAAATAATGCAACACATCAAAATAATGCAACACATCAAAATAATGCAACACCTCAAACTAAGGCAAAACCTCAAACTAAGGCAACACCTCAAAGTAAGGCAACACCTCAAACTGAGGCAACCGTCAAACTAATGGAACCCTCAAACTAACGCAACACCTCAAACTAAGGCAACACCTCAAACTAAGGCAACACATCAAACTAAGGCAACCCTTAAAATATGGCAATGCTCAAACTAATGCAGACCCTCAAACTAATGCAGCACCTCAAACTGAGGCAACCATCAAACTTCGGCACCCCTCAAACTAATGCAACACCTCAATCTAAGGCAACACCTCAAACCAATGCAACACCTCAAACTAAGGCAACACCTCAAACTGAGGCAACACCTGAAACTAAGGCAACCCCTCAAACAGATGTAGCCCCTTAAACTAAGGCAACACCTCAAACTCAGGCAACACCTCTAACTAAGGGAACCCTCAAACTAAGGGAACCCTCAAACAAAGGCAACCCACTAACGAAGGCTGCAACTCAAACTAAAACAACACCTCAAACTAATGCAACACCTCATACTCATGCAGCACCTCAAACCAATGCAACACCTCAAACTAATGCAACACCTCAAACTAAAGCAACACCTCAAACTAATGCAACTCCTCAAACTCATGCAACACCTCAAACTAATGCAACACCTCAAACTAATGAAACACCTCAAACTAAGGAAACCGTCAATCAAAGACAACACCTCATACTCAGGCAACACCTCAAACTAAGGCGGCCCCTCAAACTAAGGCAGCCCCTCAAACTAAGGCAGCCCCTCAAACTAACGCAGCCCCTCAAACTAAGGCAACACATCAAAATAATGCAACACATCAAAATAATGCAACACATCAAAATAATGCAACACCTCAAACGAAGGCAACACCTCAAACTAAGGCAACACCTCAAAGTAAGGCAACACCTCAAACTGAGGCAACCGTCAACCTAATGGAACCCTCAAACTAAGGCAACACCTCAAACTAAGGCAACACCTCAAACTAAGGCAACACATCAAACTAAGGCAACCCTCAAACTAAGGCGGACCCTCAAACTAAGGCATCCCTCAAACTAAGGCGGCCCCTCAAACTAAGGCAACCCCTCAAACTAAGGCAGCCCCTCAAACTCAGGCAGCCCGTCAAACGAAGGTAACACCTCAAACTAAGACAACCCTCAAACTAAGGCAACCCTCAAACTAAGGCAACCCAAACTAAGGCAACCCCTCAAGCAAAGGCAGCCCCTCAAACGAAGGCAGCACCTCAAACTAAGGCAACAACTCAAACTAAGGCAACAACTCAAACGATAGCAACACCTCAAACTAAGGCAACACCTCAAACTAAGGCAACATCTCAAACTAAGGAAACACCTCAAACTTAGGCAACAGTCAAACTAAGGCAAAACCTCAAACGAAGGCAACACTCAATCTAAGGGAACCGTCAAACTAATGCAACACCTCAAACTAATGCAACACCTCAAACTAAGGCAAAACCTGAAACCTCAAACTAAGGCAGAACCTCAAACTAAGGGAAAACCTCAAACTAAGGCAAAACCTCAAACTAAGGCAACCCTCAAACTACGGCAACCCTCAAGCAAAGGAAACCCTCAATCAAAATAAACCCTCAATCAAAGGCAACTCTCAAACAAAGGCAACATCTCAAACTAAGGCAACACCTCAAACTAAGGCAACACCTCAATCTAAGGCAGCCGTCAAATAAAGGCAACACCTCAAATTAAGGCAACACCTCAACCTAAGGCAACCGTCAAACAAATGCAACACCTCAAACGAAGGCAACACCTCAAACGAAGGCAAGACCTCAAACTCAGGCAACACCTCAAACTAAGACAACACCTCAAACTAAGGCAACACCTCAAACTTAGGCAACACCTCAAAATTAGGCAACACCTCAAACTTAGGCAACACCTCTACTTAGGCCACACCTCAAACTGAGGCAACACCTCATACTCAGGCAACACCTCAAGCTAAGGCAACACCTCAAACTAAGGCGGCCCCTCAAACTAAGGCGGACCCTCAAACTAAGGCGGCCCCTCAAACTAAGGCAGCCCCTCAAACTAAGGCAGCCCCTCAAACTAACGCAGCCCCTCAAACTAAGGCAACACCTCAAACTAAGGCAACACCTCAAACTAAGGCAACACCTCAAAGTAAGGCAACACCTCAAACTGAGGCAACCGTCAAACTAATGGAACCCTCAAACTAAGGCAACACCTCAAACTAAGGCAACACCTCAAACTAAGGCAACACCTGAAACTAAGGCAACCCCTCAAACAGATGCAGACCCTTAAACTAAGGCAACACCTCAAACTAATGCAACACCTCAAACTAAGGGAACCCTCAAACTAAGGGAACCCTCAAACAAAGGTAACCCTCAAACAAAGGCAACCCACTAACGAAGGCTGCAACTCAAACTAAAGCAACACCTCAAACTAATGCAGCACCTCAAACTAATACAACACCTCAAACGAATGCAACACCTCAAACTAATGCAACACCTCAAACGAAGGAAACCGTCAATGAAAGGCCACACCTCACACTCAGGCAACACCTCAAACTAAGGCGGCCCCTCAAACAAAGGCGGCCCCTCAAACTAAGGCAACACCTCAAACGAAGGCAACACCTCAAACCAATGCAACACCTCAAACGAAGGC